>NC_057800.1:547058160-547215571 GCF_018294505.1 Triticum aestivum
CCCGCCAACGCCCCGCCACCGCTGGTGACCACCGCCCCCATCCTGAACCCTAAGATAGATAGTGAGGTACCTCTCCGACGAGCCACCCTCCCCGCTGCGGCTGGTTCTTCCTTCACCCCGGCGGCATCAGAGTGAAGTGTAGCTAAATCGGAGTAGCATCGCAAGCAAGAGCAAGAGCGAGAGCAGAAGTGCGAGTAAGAGCGATAGCAAGAGCAGGCTAGGCAGGGGACCGAGAGCAAGAGCAGAGCAGCAGCGTGAGTGAGAGCTAAAGCAGCAGCAGGTCCTACTGTTGTGTACGTCGCCACCAAAGAGCGACGCCGTGGAGGAAGTGGCCGACGATGCCGCCGTGGATTGAGCCGCGCCGTGTCGGCTCGGGACCGAGCGCCGGCAGCACCGTGAGATTGAATCAAGAAGAAAATGCGGCGATTAGTGTACAACCTCTTTGGTGGCGCCGACTAGGCCGCAGCTTCATCCGAGGAAACGGTGATGATGATGCTCTTCCGGTGGTGCAGGTGAAGACGGCGGTGTGGGAATGGTGGTGGCGCAAAAGACGAGGGGAACATCGGGGCAGCTCCTTGGAGGTGGAGGATGGTGTGGCTGAACCGGCGGGACGATGAGATCAACGACGGATCCTCATCCGGTACGGTGGATGAGGGACGTCGTCGGGGAAGAGGCTCCGGCTGGGTGGCGGACGGAGCAGGGTGTGGGGTTTCGTCGCGGGTTTTTGTGGACTCGGTGTACGAATCGGTGGGTGGATGGGATGGCAGACGCGCTTGTCCGAAATGTGGGGTAAGTTACAAAAGTACCACCACCGATTTGAGGCGGTTCTTTCGGTTCAGGGGTACCACGGGCATTTCGCGTGTCGGGATTTCACAGGAGGTGGGAGTTTTCGCGCGCGTTGTAATTTCGGAATAGCAAGGCATGGGTTGAGATGGAGGGAGTTGTCGGAGCATAATGAGACAAAGATATATCTTAAATATTTCGGGCTAACATGGCGCGGGTTGAAATTTCCGGACAAGCCTAACATGTACTATACCAAATCAATGCGCCCTACAAATGTCATTCAAAACTTTGAATTCATGTTATGTTCAATTAAAATATTTTGCTATGTGTATAATGCATGCAACCTACTAGTCAAATGAACGTTTTAGTGCATTCCAAACGTATATACCACCGCTTCAATATGAACTAAGTTTGAATTCGTTTCTCTATTTGAATAAGATCTATAGTAATGATTGTTGTGAAGTCAAAGCATTTGAATTCGTTTCTCTATTTTAATAAGATCTACAATCATCATTATTGTCAAGTTAAACCATCGTTTGTGTATTATCTTCACAGCACACCACATGATTAGTCTCGAGTTACATATGAACTATGTGTACTATATGAACTCGAACTAGATTTTTTGAATCCACTTTATTTTGATTTCAAATCACATTACATCTCTAGCTCTAGCTAGATCTTCATAATCTAAACCATGTATCATATGTATAATGTGTTTATCACATTATGTATGGTGCCCCGCCCCATACGCCTACAAGTATTTATATGTGAGTTGCAAACACCACACATTACCACAAATTCAAATAAAATGTGAGAATGTTCGATATATAGTATTGTTTAGATTGTTCGATATTTAGTTGTAAGCTGCAAACGCCACACATTATCACAAATTCAAATAAAATGTGGGATTGTCTGATGTATAGTATGGTTTAGATTGTTCGACATTTAGCTGTGAGTTGCAAACACCATGCATTATCACATTATGGTATAACATGTGCACAGCACGTGTATCACCGCTATATTCATGCATGCAATGTTTAAAACACTATGATCTCCTATTCAAATATATGAATCCGCTTTCATATCAAATTATGATCTTTGTTAGTCTCTTACACCCACACAATCCTCTAACCTTTGTAGCTACCACTAACTTTCTTTCGTGCATGCACACGCCCTCCTCGCCCTCCCCCTCCCTCGGCATTCTATCCACCAGGCACATTTATTTTTTTCTTTAGGTCATTCTCCCATAGTCTCCACAACTCCTTTCCGACACACACCAATCAATAAACCTCTCCAGCGATGCCTGCCTACAACATACAAACACACCTTCAATCTCCTCCTTTATGTGTCCTTGCCTCGTGTCTCTCATACGGCCAGACACACGTGTAAACTCTCGCCCCTCTTTTCATCGCTCTCTCACAACCGCACACTCCTCCCCCTATCTAGCTAGTAGTTGGGCCTCTCGCACCACCTCCTAGCTCCATTCTCTCTGTCTATCCGTCTCGCTGGGCCTTATTAGCCTCTAACAAATGGACATACACCGACTGATCTCTCGCTATACATATAGCTAGCTAGGTCCTTATAACTCATTTTTACCCACACGTCAATCGACCTACCTCATTAGTTGTGTCTCTCCCTTCCTCCGACAAACAACAATTGATCTACCGATCTAGTTAGGTTTGCTTACCAAACACATGGTTCCCCTTCATCATCCATGGATGCGTCCCGACAGATCTATCACGCACAGGCACACACAGAAACACATCCCCACTCTTATTGATAACATTGCAGTTCCACCCTCAGTTTGTCTAGTAGGCCTCTCCCACCATCTTTGAGAAGCAACTCCATCACCCATCCAGCACTCTACCCCTCTCCCTCCCTCTCCCTCCCTCTCTCTCTCCCATCATATTTCCCGTCCTTCAATTATGTATGGATGTCGACCGATCTCCCTCAAGACATAGCTGGGTCTCTCCTTCTCAACACATATACGAGTCATTCTACCTCTATAGTTAGGCCTCTGCCTACCCCTCCCACCACCCCCCTCCCCCCCCCACACATAGCGATACATCGAGCGCTCTAGTCATGTCTCCCTGCCACACACAAACTTGACGTGTGCCCTCTAACGTTCCGGTAGGCCAGTCGCCCTATATCTTTGACTTGTACACACACACAATTTCGATGGCTCTCTTCATCGATCTCGCACACACCCACTTGATCCTCTCTTTGACTCTATCGATAGCTATGACCCCTCCCTCTCTTCTCGTGGATTGCCCAACCCTCTATGTATGATATGGATAGGCCTCCATTTCACACACATTGCATGCAAAAATTTGTTTGAGATGTCATCGACATATTCCCACAAATAATTCACAAAATCAACCCCACCCCACCCCCACCCCAAAACAAAAAACACTCACGAATGCGGTTTGTATCTCTCACACACACCCACGTAGGTGGGGAACATGCACGAAGAGAAGAGGTGCATGCACGGCGCACGTACTCCCGTCTCTTTCCCAACCACACCCGCGCGGGTACACAATGGAGCTCATTTCTATACGAAAAAGGCAGCCCACGTGGTAATTTGGCATGTGTACTAGTTGTCCACTTGGTGGAGGGAGGATCGTCTACCACGGGTGAACAAACAAATTGCGACTTGATGTGTTATGTTAAAAAAAGAGGCAAACCATGTGGGGCCTACCTTAGAGGCAAGGCTCTATACACTGGAGTACTTTTGATGTGTCCCGTCAACTCGCAGAACGAGGAGAAGCTTGCTTAGTACGCCGTCTCCCCCGCCCACGGGCGCGGTGGCTCGCAGGATGAGGTGAAGCTTGCTTACTACGCTTTACGCCCACTCCCTCGCCCATGCACGCGGTGGCTCGCAGGATGAGGAGAAAAATTTACAACTCCCTTCGTTTACTCCTCGTCCCTACTACCTTGGTTATAGAGATTATATCATATTGTTTGGAATATATATGTCCTTTAGTAGATTTCAATATGAACTAGTAGTACATACTCCAAACACTGATGTATATAGACGTATTTTAGAGTGTAGATTCACTCATTTTGCTCTGTATGTAGCACTCTCCCTCGCCCCTCGACCCTCGCCCACGTGGTGGACATACAGCAATTCATTCGGTCTCGTATAGCCAGAACGATATATACTGCACTACCATTATTGCTCGACTTCCCGAAGAGGCAAAGAGCCAATCGCAAGGTCAATATTTTGGAGATGCCAAGCGCAAGGTTATAGGAGAACGAGTAGTAGGTGCCGCGTCATTTATAAATAAAGTTTTTTTTTCTTTAGTGGCACGTATGTAATATGATAGGTTCATATGGAGAGAAAAGGAGTACATAGTCAGGACGGGCCAGCCTACACGGTTGCTTGCTAGGGTTGCTCTCTTCACACTCTCTTGCACAAAACAACTGTGGCCACATCTCTAACATCCCGGTGGATCACGTCCGCTTGGGGAAGGGGTGGATGCTTAGTGTAGATGCGGTGGCCGTCACCGACGGTGAAAACCCACTGTCGGCACGTCCCGATCAGGGGTCCCTGCCGTTCTCTCTCTCAAAGCCGGTGAGGTTGCCTTCGTCCCTTGCTCACTGCCGCGACGTGGGCAGTTGCCGCCTCCCGCCGCCCTCCTCAAGGTTGAGCTACGTCCCTCTGGTACAACTCCCTTTACAGCCGGCTTGCACCACTGCTCCAACTGCCCACATCACTCCTTGTGGATATTTCTCTACTTCTTTGCCCCGCACATACCTCTACTGGCTTCTACGTACTGTATTTGTGATGAGTTTATGTATCATCAACTAGTCCCAGTAATCTTATTCTAATCACGCTTGTTCAATTTCTTTGCCACAGGGATGCTCATCTCGATTTTGGTGAAACTGCACAAAATGATCCGATGGTCAAAAGGTTGCAAACTTCATTTATTAGGAAGCTCGAACGTTGCCAGCAAATTGAAGCCTGGTCAGGGTTCACGGTTCAAGGGCTAGGGACTGCATGGATCGTTTTTTTCTTTAGCTGCCTCTGTTCCAAAATAAGTGTCAACTTTAGTAGTAGTACAACTTTGTACTAAAGTTTGCACAAAGTTGAGAAACTTATTTTGGAACAGAGGGAGTATAGATTTGCTATGATCTGTCAATCATTGAGATGCAATAGCATGGATGTTAGTCTCCTTTGTATTTGATGAAATGTTGCAACGGGCAACCTTGGACGCAAGATACATGTAACAGAAGCTGGAAGCTTCATAGCATTGTACAAATTTATCTCGCTGATAAATTACAGTACGTACTATACTAGTACTTCCTCCGTTCCTAAATATAAGTCTTTGTAGAGATTTCACCATGAACCACATGCGGATGTATATAGATGAATTTTAAGTGTAGATTCATTCATTTTGTTCCGTATGTAGTGGAATCTCTACAAAGACTTATATCTACTAGTAATAGCTAGCCCCCACTACTAGGAATTCTCTATCCTCTCCTTGAGCCACATCATCAAAATTAATGTAGCCGTTAGATGAAGTAAATCAGTCCATAATAGCCGTCTGATCTTGACGTTGAGAGGCTCCGCACTAAGCCACATGCAAGCATGCACAAATACCATGCCACATGCATGTGAGTGGGTTTTAAATCACATCAACATGTCTGCATGCAAGCATGCACCGGTAGCATGCATGTAAGTGAGCTTTTAAGTCCCATTAACATGTCAAAAAGAAAAATATAATCCCATTATGCAGTAGGAGTTCAGGAGTTGGCTGATCTTTTTTCCTTATGTGGGATGATCTAAATGATGATGGGAGTTTATTTAGTTTGGCTACCACATTTGTCATGCGGTTATAGAGTTTTTTTTGTTCTATGAAATCGATAATTTTACGCAGAGAGATATACCGTTGTTCCGCGCCAACGCGCGGGGACTCATCTAGTAATATTTAGGAACGGAGGGAGTACTATGTAAAGAGTTAGGTGTCGCACGGTGATAGTAGTGTGAGGTGGGCCATGTAATCACTTAGCCTGCGTGTTTTCACTGCTCTTGCACGCCTCCGTTGTAAGAATGGAGAAAATTGTAATCTAGTAGTAGTAGTATACCTCCTTTCCCCGAAAGCGTGGGACATCCAGCAGTCCTACCACCTCAGTAATAAAGACCAATGAGCCGTCAAATCACATAGACCCAACAATAAGTTGGACGAACGAAGCAATCATCACTCTTGCGCCAGTGAGAGGTCGCGTCCGCTCTGCCCGGGCATGAATGCGGCACCGATTCTTTGGAGCGGCGCTGACCATTTTGGGCGGGAAGCGCGTGCGGGCGATGAAGGGGCTTTGGGTGGGCTAGGCTGGTCAGGAGCGGGCGTGGCAGCTGTCCGCATGTCCCTACCGGACACTCCCGGAAACAAGAGGATGCACCAACTCTCGCGGCTAAAATCATACACTACACAACATCTCTCTATAGGAGTAGGTCGATCTGTCACTCTCTCTAACACACACATGGTGTTAAACACACACACACACACACACGCACGCACTTTGGTCCCGTTGCACCTTCTAACGTGACTTATTACACCTAGATGGAGGGAGTAGTAAGTATACGAGATACGGTGGCACACTGACTTAAGTCGAATACAAGTGGCCAAAATTTGTCTGCATGTTATAATAAGGATTCACTTAAAATAGTATGTGAGCGAACAGAGGGATCAATTGGACAGTGTTCCCGAGCAGTAGCGAGATGTGTGAGGTAAGATACACCGCTGGCGCTTTTAATTTTTCTTATTAATTTGTTTGTTTCACCCTCTGACTGGTGGGACCCAACGTACTACGTGGAGAGAGGTAAGGTGACTAAGGTTGCATTATTTCTGCACCACTGTGGATAGTCTTACCACCAAAGCCACATGACACGATTATGATTGAAATCCCAATGACTCCCACACACACAAAAAAACATGGCATGCTTGTCACACAAATGCAGGAATGTATAAAAGGTTATTTCCCCTCGTTGAACATAATGGGAGGGTTGTGTAGCTGGTTAGCCTGTTCGCTTACTCTCTCGCCCTCTCCCGCTAGAGCCTCAGCACTTGTAGTTGCTCTCTTCACACTCTCTCGCCCTCTCCAGATCTAAACAAGACTTCGTTGGCCTCTCTCTCCCCTCACTGCTGCTCAAAGAGCCGGCAGGATCCGTCCGCCGGGAAGGGAAGGAGGCTTAACACTGTCGCCGTCGGCGAGGGACTACTGGCGCAGCTTTTCACTTTCCACCCAGCGGCGGCGCGGGAGGGCCTCCGACCCCTTCTTCTTCGCCGTCGTCCCGTCGCCCACCGAACCACGCCCCAAGAACCTTAAGGTATAATTTACTTACTCCACATGCATTGCTCTAGCTGCATGTATACCATGAATCTAGGATGTGGTTCAAAGAGGAAAGGAGTGGGGAAAAGTAGTGGGAAAAGTTGTATATAGCATGAATCTAGGATGTGGTTCAAAGAGGAAATGAAGGGGGAAAGTTGTATAGCATTAATCTAAGACGTGGTTCAAAGAGGAAAGGAATGGGGGAAAGTAGTGGGGAAAGTTGTATCGCATAAATCTAGGACGTGGTTCAAAGAGGAAAGGAAGGGGCGAAAGTACTAGTTCAAAAAGGAAAGGAAGGGACAAGGCTGTAGAGTTTGAGCAGGACTAGATTTGTTGCGCTCACATAGGAAAAGGCGTCTAAAGATAACAAAACTGGGACCAACACAAATATGCTCCTTGGTTGCTTGTTCTTTGTTGCAACAGACTGTGCATGACCACAGTACATCGGTAGATGCACATGGTCCTGTTGCGTCCACTGTCCAGTGCAACTCATTAGCTGTTGTTAATCTAAGGCCCTGTTTGGTTAAAAACTCCCTAGTCCCTACCTGCTGGGTTCCAGGGACTAAACATGGACTAGAGGTTATTAAATGACATGCTAAAATACCATGTTACCCCTAATAATGAACTAATAGAGACAAGGTGTGATGCGTGGCAGGGGCAACTATTGGAAAAAGTCCCAAAAAGACTCCCTCGGGGTCTTCTTTCTTTAGTCCCAAATGCCCACTTTTAGTCCCTAAAAGTCCCTCCTCTTTGGTTTAGATGGGACTGACACGGAGTTTTTTTAGTCCCTACACCAAAATGTCCCTGTAAACAAACACCCTCTAATAATGCCGCTGGAAAATTGATGTGATGCCATAGTTAAAAGCAAATTACATGTTTAACGAATTTTATTGTTAATATAATCTCTATGTTAATATTAATCAATGTCACCGTTTGAGAAATGCTACTGTCTTGCTTTCTTTCCCATTTAGATAAGGTAGATGCTTCTTTTTGTTGGCTTCTGTGTCATCCACCGTTATTGACCACTAATTGTTTCCTTTGCACCTCTGTGTAAACAGGGTTATCTGCTTCACCTCGTTGCCATTGTGACCTTTTGTTGCACTACACAAAACACTTTTGTTTTAAGAGTGTTTTGTGCAGTTCAACCAAAATGTCACACCGACAATGTTGCTTGATTGCTTGATCTTAGTGGAACTACACAAGAGGAGATCTTACTTCCTATCCGTTAAGGCGAATTTGGTTCAGATCTTCTTCTTGTGAGTTGTTTGAATTCCGCATCATGAGAGGTCAGTACTAGCCTTCTTTCACATGATTCTACAGTGTGCATTCATATGTTGTGCTACTTGTACGATAATGTTGCTTGATTTTAGTGAACTGCACAAATGGAGACAAGACTTCCAATCTGTATGTGCACTGTAATATCCCATTGAGGTAAGATAAGGATATTTCACAACTGTTGGCCTGTATTTGGCCACTTTCATCAGAAAATTAAGTTTAGTACTATACTTGTGCTCCCTAATTGACATGCCAAATCTTACATTGAAGGCGAAGCTTGTTTGTTATTGAACCAAGTGATGAAGGGGAAGAACAAGGGGAAGAAAAACAAAAATCAACTCCTGGTGCCGTCATGAAAAAGTGGTATTGTCCTTGAGAAGTGCTTCATCTGTGTTGTTTTAAATATTTCCTTTCCTTTTTTTCGAGCAAACAGTGATGCTAGCATTTAGTAGTCCTCTTGTCTTTGCACAACAGGATCATCTTCCTCTGAAGAAGAATATGGAGTACGTGAAGTGACTAGTTCCGATTATGCCAGGATGAAGAAGCCCTGTCTATCTTATCATCAGAAGGAGCAGTTGAAGGATGGTTACATTACTCCCCACAAGACCAAAGTAACTTCATCTCAGAAGGACCGACAAAATATCCATTTTTTTGCAGTGATGCGCGAGTACAATGTTGTTATAGGATTCTTTCTGGTGAGTTCCATTTTTCTAAAAGTGTGCTCTACATGGACCATGTATGTGCCTGTTGAAACTGTCAATTCATAGTACAGTTTGCTCTATACTAATCACTTTTTTGTATTTGTGCAAATAGGGGTGCTCAGCTTGATTTCAATGGGAACTGCACAAAATGTTCATGAATACAACGAATCATTCATTTCCACCACAAGAAAGGAGGTGCCGATAAGTTCAAGGCGTTGCAACATATAAGGGCAAAATCATACAAGTTACGCGTGAATTTGGTTGATTTTGGTGGAACTACACAAAAAGAACAGCTGGTTTATTTATCATGAGGTGCCATGTCAATGTCCGAACTGATGGCAAGCCCTGCCCATTCCACAACCGTAGGCATTTGATATTTTGGAATGGGACAACCTTGTCAAATTTTGCTCATTGATTTTAGCAAGACATGTGTTTGATATTTTTGAATGGGACGCCCTTGCTGTCAGCAGCGTCGATCATTTTTTCTTTATTATTTAGTTGTGAAGTAAATATTGCCTCTGACATGTGAGTCACTGAGATGCATAATCATCGATTGTTTTGAATGTTCTCTATGAATAGCCAGGCCTGTGTGTTTGATTTCAATGTACAGAAATGCTAAAAACCTGCTCAAACTCTTTGTACTCCTTCTGTTCCTTTTTACTTTGCACATTGTGAAAGTGCATACTTTTTTGTATAAGATTGGTCAAAGTAGAGATACTTTGACTGCAGACAAAACTTGTATGCAGACTAGAAAGGACCGGAGGGAGTACATGTGAAACTACTGCAAACGAGGTGATCACCCTGGGAATAATGCTAGTACATATTGTTTTGCATGTTCATCCAATGCCAGTGATACAGGAATTCGAACTAATCGAAATAAATTCATTCATACCCGGTCGGATTTCATATAAACATGCCAGATTTCATTACATTTCATACATTCTTCAACTAAAAAGGGTGCGCTGGAGGTATAATTAATTAACCGAAGGTACCCACCTGTGTCCCGCTGAGCCGAACAGAAGCTTCAGTGACTTAACTGCAGGTGCAGTTGCATAAATGACATGTGGCATGTTGGGCCCACGTGTCAGTCAGCCAACTGCACCAGTAGTTAAGTAGAAGCAACATTATTCTCCAGCAGAACTCCCTGACTCCACGTCGCTGCCAAGAAGCTAACCGGCCATCAATGGTCAACCCGCCTAGCTTGGCTTAAACAGGAGGGTAGCATCGGTGGCCTTACTTGGACCCGAGCGGCAGCGACCTACCGTGTTCTACTATTCCTCGTTTTCTGTGTGGCGCGGCCTCGTTGGCAGCGGGGCGGGGCCTTGGTGGAGCCGGCGATGTCCTATGTCTCGTTGCCAGCGGGCAGCGCCTCAGCGGAGCGGTGGAAATCCTCCCCCGCGTTGCCAGCAGGGTGGGGCCTTGGCTGAGCCGGCGATGTCCTCTACCTCGTTGTTGGCGGGGCGGGGCCTCGGCGGAGCTGGCGATGTCCTCTGCCTCGTTGTTGGCACCACGGGGCCTCGGCGGAGCAGGGCCTCGTCGACGCCAGTGGAGCGGGGACTCGTCGGAGCCGGCATTGTCCTCTGCCTCGTCCTCGGTCTCGCCAAATAGCGCCTCGCCCGCTTCATCGCCCTCTTTGCTAGCCTCTTTGTAGGCGGCCGCAGCCTCCGCCACCCGCATGCGCTCCCGCTAGCGCTCGAGGCGGCCCTTGCGGGCAGAGCGGTACGAGTCAAGCAGCGCCTCCTGCTCCGCCCGCTCCGTGGCGATCTGCTCCTCCGCCTGCAGATGCTCCTGGAGGAGATGGTGGTTGTAGGCGGCGTCGGCCTATGCCTCCCGGAACTGCTCCTGACGCATCTGCCTCACACTGTCCATATATTGGGCACGGGCCTCGCCGATGGTCATGGTGCAATGCACCAGCGAGGATGGAGTGGAGGAGGGGGTTGGCGCCAGATCATCGACTACCATGTTCTCCATTGGGACGTCGTCGTCCTCCAGCTGCCTACCGGCCAGCCGGTCGGCAGCAATGGCTGCCATCTCCTTGGGGCCCATCGTCCGCCTGTCCTGAAGAGCGCTGGAGCGCGAGGAAGCCATGGTGGGCAGTAGTGGTGTGGACAGGAGAAAGGGAACAGATGCAGATGACTGCGGCTATGGCCGGCGCAGTAGTTTATATAGCAATGGTGGGCGGGCGGAGGGACGGACGTGTGGCGCCAGAGTAGCCGCCTCGGCAACCGCGTATCATTAATGTGGGTGGCAGATGGATGGACGGACGGCACTTGTGTCGTTTGAAGGCGAAGCAATCGCCTGCACCAGGAAGCGGGGCGGGCGGCGCTGACTGTTTCGGGCGGAAAGCGCACGCGGGCAAGGAGATGACTTTACTTGGAGAGGATGACAATGGGGACCCACCAAGTCCATAGCCTACGTACGCAAGTGCCTCCTTATTTTATATATATATATGTGTGTGTGTGTATAAAACTATACTCCCTCCGTCTAGGTGAATAAGTCGTATTAGAAGGTGCATCACGACCTAGGTGCAAGCAGATTGGTGGAAAAGAAGAATACTTCTCTCTTCTAAACACAACATTTAATCACAGCAGTTAAAAGGATGCCTTATTAGCTACCCATGCAGGCCATCATAATTCATAGCATGCAAAGCGCTTTTATTTCTTGCCTAATAACCACATGGACGTGCTGCATGCATTGGTCTTTGCCCGAGCAAAAAAAAGGGAGGCAAGGGGTTTCCACGGGAGACAACGAGGCAGAGGTGGAAGTGCTCGCTGGAGTTATTTATTTTGCTTCCCCTTGGTTTCCTGACATCACGGTCCCACACCATTGTCAACCTATGTAGTACTAGTCAATAAACGAGAGAATTGCACAAGAAGCAGCCGACAGCTGGGACCAAGCAGCTCGAGCAGTATTTGTGTTTTTGAGGTGTGAGCAATGCAGAGTTTTTCGATGTTCAGCCCAGATATTAATTTTTCTCCTCTGAACAACAACGAAAACATCACTGCAGGTATTAACTGGGCGGGCTGTGGCCCGTCTAGCCCAGGCCAGATATCCAGCCCAGATATTAATTTTTTTCAAGCTGAAAATGGCTAGCCCAGCTATACTTTTTTTAGGAATACCCGGGCAAGGTCAAGTTGTTATTCTCCGCCCCGCTAGGCTGCAAATCTTTCCTAGGAGGGATGCATTAGACTTAACAAGAAAATGGGCTTTAAGAAGTAATAAATGAGATGTAATTATAAAAACTGGGCAGTAACTATAAAAAAATGCACCAAACACGTGATTACTTTATAAAATATTATTTTTGGATATTGAAAATTTTAATTTCATTAATTGTTGCGAGCGCAATGTTTCATTGGATTTTTATGTAATATAAATTTATATTGAAATTGTATTTAATCTGACTAGAAATTTGGGGATAAAAATATTTCGGATCCCATCAAAATGTGGGAAATTTTATTGAATTCTGTTTTGAACGGTTGGTTGAAATGGGATGTACTTTTAACAAACTGTAAATGGGCTGTAGTAAATTCCATTAGAATTCAAAAATGGGCTACACATTCTTACAAATCTCAAATGGGCTATAAGTTCTCTGCCACACACTTCTGGCCTTACTAAGTTGACGTGTCCCCTAAAAAACAGAGTTGACGCGTATGCAAGGCTTTGTCAACTTATAGTCAACACACGGTTCTAGCAGCAGTGGCCGTTGGATGTCCATCCAACAGATGCCGTGCTTCTTCTTCAATCTCGGATATTCTAGCTTCACCCGCCCAAAAAATGATTCCTCCCCCTGACATCTGGGGCGCACCATTTCGGAAGCTGACCTGTGGGCCTACTAAGTTGACGTACCAAGGGCTTTGTCAACTTAGTCAATATAAACGATTCTAGCTACAGTGACCGTACGATGTCCATCCAACGGCCGTAGTGCTTCTTCAACCTGTGGTCTTCTTGCTCCAGCCGCCCAAAGTAGCGCCGGTCGTGCCGCCTGCTCCTGCCTCCTGTGGCCGGCTATGCTGCCGTGGAGGCCTCACCGCCCCCTACTATTCCCACCGCTGGCCAGGCCCTGCGGCGATGGCAGCCTCACACCACAGCCGAACGAGTGAACCCTCATACTCCTCTCCGCGTGGGCATCCACTGTCGTGTCTTCACCGGCTCTGCATCGTCCCCTTCCTAGGCCTCGCTGTCGTCCACCACCCTGGTGCTCTCAGCGTGGCGTGGTCAACATGGAAGGAACGACTTCCATCGGACGTGGACTGTACATGGAGAGGCTGACAGCTGGGTCCACGGCGGCAGCAAGGAAGTGCCTCCTTATTACGCGGAAAATAATGATTCCTCCACCTGATAGCAGGGACCCACCGGACGGGCCACCAGTATTTTGCGAAAAAAATCATTTCCCCCTGATAGCTGGGACCCACCGGACGGGCCACCGTATTTCGTGAAAAAAATGTTCCCCCGCTGTCAGCTCGGACCCACCGGAAGTGCCTCCTTATTACGCACAAAAAATGAATACTCCCCCGGCTAGCTAGGACCCACCTTGCTGGGAGGCTGACCTGTGGGCCTACTAAGTTGACAGGGACGAAGGGCTTTGTCAACTTAGTCAATATGAACGATTCTAGCTCCAGTAACCGTACGATGTACATCCAATGGTCTTAGTGCTTCTTCAACCTCTGGTCTTCTTGCTCCAGCCGCCCAAAGCAGCGTCGGTCGTGCCGCATGCTCCTGCCTCCCGTGGCCGGCTGTGCTGCCGCAGAGGCCTCACCGCCTCCTACTATTCCCACCGCTGGCCAGGCCCTGCGTTGACGGCAGCCTCACACCGCAGCCGAACCAGTGAACCCTCGTAGTCCTCTCTGCGTCGTCCCCTTCCTAGACCTCGCCGTCGTCCACCGACGTGGTGCTCTCTGCGCGGCGTGGTCAACGTGGTCAAGGAACGACTTCCATTGGAAGAGTACTGTACATGGAGAGGCTGACAGCTGGGTCCACGGCCACAGCACGATTTTTTTGTGATTTGCCAAGTAGGTCGCTTTATCAGGCCTGTTGGGCTGCAAATCTTTCAAGATGAGGAGAGCTTTCATTCGGCTGGCCGAGAAAATGGCCCATCAGTAATGAGAAATGGGTTGTACATTTATAAAACACATCAAACCGGCAATTAGTTTCAAATATCTTTTTTTTCATTTCAAGATTTTAAATTACATTAATTTTTATGCGTGGAGAATTTGTTGGATTTTATATTGATATACATTTATTTTTAAAATCAGTTTGAATGTGAGTCGAAATTTCAGGATTAAAAACAGTTCGGACCGCATCAAAATATGCAAAATTTCGTATAATTTTTTAACCATTGCCACAATATGGGCTGTAATGCTAACAAAAAGAATATGGGCTCCAAAAAAACCTTAAGAATTAGCAAATGGGCTGTAAATTATTAGAAATAATGGAAGATGGGTTGTATGTTGTTTTCCACAGATTTGAGGCTTTCCTAAAAAAGGTTGACGCACAAGCACTAACTGTTGGATGTCCATCCCACGGCCGTCGTGCTTCTTCAATCTCTGCTCTTCCTGCTCCCGCCGCTCAAACAAGGGCCGGCGGGACTGCCTGCTCCCTCCTCCTCGCTGCCGGCTGTGCTGCCGCGCAGGCCTCACCGCCCGACCGTACTCCCATCACTGGCCTAGCCATCCCTCTACTCACCCACACCTGCTGTTATTCTCCGGCGACGGCAGACGAACCAGTAAACCCTCGTACAATCGTACTCCCCTCCGCGTGGGAAACAACTGCCGAGTCTTCCCTGCCTCCGTGTCGTCCCCTTCCTAGGCCTCGCCGTCGTCCACCGCCCTGGTGCTCTCGGCGCGGCGTGGTCAACGTAGTCAAGGAACGACTTCCATCGGACGTGGACTGTACGTGGAGAGGCTGACAGTTGGGTCCACGGCCGCAGCAAGGAAGTGCCTCCTTATTACACGGAAACTAATGATTCCTCCACCTGACAGCTGGGACCCACCGGACGGGCCACTGTATTTCACAAAAAAAATGTTTCCCCCTGACTGCTGGGACCCACCAGCTACATCTTCGCACGCAAGGAAGTGCGTCCGGGCAAAAAAAACGATTCACCCCCTGACTGCTGGGACCCACTAGCTACATCTTCACAGGCAAGGAAGTGCCTGACAGTCGGGACCCACCTGGTCGAAGCGTGCATAGAGTTGTCATTCTGGTCGCGAACATGTACGTACATACTGGTCGATGTAGAGGCGCACACATGTTGTAGTAGAGGCGCGCACGTGTCGTAGTAGAGGCACGCACGTAGCATGTACACGTACGTACAGCGGCCAAGGTGCAATAAAGAAAATACGGCCACGTATGTGTACATACGGGCGGGGTCTCGAACGCCTACTCGCGCATACGTACGGCCAGGGCTCGTGTACATTGCTGGGTCGGAACGGAGAAACAGCATCGTCGTCGTCGTCTTCATGGGGAGACAACGGAATGCGTCGTGTTCATCAGGAGGGCTTGGACGGAACAGGCAATGGAAAAGAGGCCTAGCGTACCGCACAATGGAGGAAACGGACCTCCTACGTTCGGAACAGGGTCCTGTTAATCGGGAGGGGTCTGGCGTACCGCAAAATGGAGGAAACGGACCTCCTACGGTCGAAACGGGGGTCCTGTTGATCAGGAGGGTTGTGGCGTACCGCAAAACGGACGAAACGGACTTGTATTGGAGCGCTACGGTTGAAACGGGGGTCCTATTCATCAGGAGGGGTGTAGCGTACCGCAAAACGGGACTCCACGGGATACTGTTCATCTCCACCGTCGACCCCCTCCAGCCTCCACGAGCTACTGTTCATCCACCGTCGACCTCCTCCAGCCTCCACCTGCGACTGTTCATCCACGGGCTCCTGTTCATCCAGCCTCCACCGCGTGCTACTCCACCGGCTATTGTTCAACCAGCCCTCTCCACGGGCTCCTGTTCAACCACCCCTCCACGGGCTACTGTTCATCCTGCCCTCCACCGTCTACTGTTCATCCTGCCCTCCACGGGGTGGTCCTGTTCATCTAGCCCTCCACGGGGTCCTGTTCATCCAGCCCCAACCGGCTCGATCGATCGGGGTCCTGTTCATCCAGAGGCAACACCACGGGGTCCTGTTCATCCACCCCCACCGGGAACTGTTCATCCACCCCCCCCCCCCGCAATGCTCACTGTTCATCCAGAGGCAGCATCGATTGGCTTCAGTTAGCAGCAGTAGCGAAGGAATCGCTCGATCGGGTTCAGTTAACAGCCATCGATCGATCGCTCAGGTTCAGTAACGCGTAGCCTGCAGTGCAATCGCTCGGGTTCAGTTAGAGCCCAATGCCTCGCTCAGGTTCAGTTAGAGCCAATGCCTCGCACACACGCGCGTACGTGTACGAGAGAAACGCGCATCGCTCAGCCCCCGACCTCCCACCACCGGGAACTCCCCGAAATTTTCCTCCCCCTCACTTCTACCACGGTTTTTTCCGTCATGGACGGCCCAAAGAATGTCATGCAGCTGCATCTTCGGCCCGCCTAGGATGAAAAGCCCATTTTCTGTCATGATTTTTTGTCATAGAAGTAGGAGCCCACCACATCTATGATGATACCGGGTTTTGTCACAATTATCGTCATAGAAGTGTCATATGTATGACAGAAAAAAAATTCGTTCGGCCCAAAATGTCACGGATGTGTCTTTTTTTGTAGTGCATGATCCCGTGACTAACTCTTTAGTCAAACTGAGCTCATTATGATGATGCATTACCGAGTGGGCCTAGAGATACCTCTCCGTCATACGGAGTGACAAATCCCAGTCTCGATTCGTGCCAACCCAACAAACACTTTCGGAGATACCTGTAGTGCACCTTTATAGTCACCCAGTTACGTTGTGATGTTTGATACACCCAAAGCATTCCTACGGTATCCGGGAGTTGCACAATCTCATGGTCTAAGGAAATGATACTTGACATTAGAAAAGATCCAGCGAACGAACTACACGATCTTGTGCTATGCTTAGGATTGGGTCTTGTCCATCGCATCATTCTCCTAATGATGTGATCCCGTTATAAACAACATCCAATGTCCATGGTCAGGAAACCATAACCATCTATTGATCAACGAGCTAGTCAACTAGAGGCACACTAGGGACATGTTGTCATCTATGTATTCACACATGTATTACGGTTTCCGGTTAATACAATTAAACAATGAACAACAGACAATTATCATGAACAAGGAAATATAATAATAACCATTTTATTATTGCCTCTAGGGCATATTTCCAACTATCTCCCACTTGCACTAGAGTCAATAATCTAGTTACATTGTGATGAATCGAACACCCATAGAGTTCTGGTGTTGATCATGTTTTGCTCGTGGAAGAGGTTTAGTCAACGGATTTGCGATATTCAGATCCGTATGCACTTTACAAATATCTATGTCTCCATCTTGAATATATTCATGAATGGAGTTGAAGCGGCACTTGATATGCCTGGTCTTCTTGTGAAACCTGGGCTCCTTGGCAAGGGAAATGGCTCCAGTGTTGTCAGAGAAGAGAATCATCGGGCCCGACGCATTGGGGATAACTCCTAGGTCGGTGATGAACTCCTTCATCCAGACTGCTTCCTGTGTTGCCTCCGAGGCTGCTATGTACTCCGCTTCACATGTAGATCCCGCCACGACGCTATGCTTGCAACTGCACCAGCTGACTGCCCCGCCATTCAAAATGTACACGTATCCGGTTTGTGACTTGGAGTCATCCAGATCTGTGTTGAAGCTAGCATCGACGTAACCCTTTACGACGAACTCTTCAGCACCTCCATAAACGAGAAACATATCCTTAGTCCTTTTCAGGTACTTCAGCATATTCTTGACCGATGTCCAGTGTTCCATGCCGAGATTACTTTGGTACCTCCCTACCAAACTTATGGCAAGGTTCACATCAGGTCTGGTACACGACATGGCATACATAATAGACCCTATGGCTGAGGCATAGGGTATGACACTCATCTTATCTCTATCTTCTGCCGAGGTCGGGCATTGAGCCGTGCTCAATCTCACACCTTGCAATGCTGGCAAGAACCCCTTCTTGGACTGATCCATATTGAACTTCTTCAATATCTTGTCAAGGTATATGCTTTGCGAAAGACCAGTGAGGCATCTCGATCTATCTCTATAGGTCTTGATACCTAATATGTAAGTAGCTTCTCCAAGATCCTTCATTGAAAAACACTTATTCAAGTAGGCCTTTATGCTTTCCAAAAGTTCTATATCATTTCCCATCAATAGTATATCATCCACATATAATATGAGAAATGCTACAGAGCTCCCACTCACTTTCTTGTAAACACAGGCTTCTCCATAAGTCTGCATAAACCCAAACGCTTTGATCATTTCATCAAAGTGAATGTTCCAACTCCAAGATGCTTGCACCAGCCCATAGATGGAGCGCTGGAGCTTGCATACCTTGTCAGCATTCTTAGGATCGACAAAACCTTCTGGCTGCATCATATACAATTCTTCCTTAAGGAAACCATTAAGGAATGTCGTTTTGACGTCCATTTGCCATATCTCATAATCGTAGAATGCAGAAATTGCTAACATGATTCGGACGGACTTCAGCTTCGCTACGGGTGAGAATGTCTCATCATAGTCAACCCCTTGAACTTGTCGATAACCCTTAGCGACAAGCCGAGCCTTATAGATGGTCACATTACCATCTGTGCCAGTCTTCTTCTTAAAGATCCATTTATTCTCTATGGCTTGCCGATCATCGGGCAAGTCTGTCAAAGTCCATACTTCATTTTCATACATGGATCCTATCTCGGATTTCATGGCTTCAAGCCATTTGTTGGAATCCGGGCCCGCCATCGCTTCTTCATAGTTCGAAGGTTCACTGTTGTCTAACAACACGATTTCTAGGACAGGGTTGCCATACCACTCTAGTGCGGAACGTGTCCTTGTGGACCTATGAAGTTCAGTAGCACCTTGATCCAAAGTTTCATGATCATCATCATTAACTTCCTCTCTATTCGGTGCAGGCACCACAAAAACATCTTCCTGAACTGTGCTACTTTTCGGTTCAAGAGGTAGTACCTCATCAAGTTCTACTTTCCTCCCATTTACTTCTTTTGAGAGAAACTCTTTTTCTAGAAAGGATCCATTCTTGCCAACAAAGATCTTGCCTTCAGATCTAAGGTAGAAGGTATACCCAATAGTTTCCTTAGGGTATCCTATGAAGATGCATTTTTCCGACTTAGGTTCGAGATTTTCAGGTTGAAGTTTCTTGACATAAGCATCGCATCCCCAAACTTTCAAAAACGACAGCTTAGGTTTATTTCCAAACCATAATTCATACAGTGTCTTCTCAACGGATTTCGAAGAAGCCCTATTTAAAGTGAATGCGGCAGTCTCTAAAGCATAACCCCAAAATGATAGCGGTAGATCGGTAAGAGACATCATAGATCGCACCATATCCAATAGAGTGCGATTACGATGTTCGAACACACCATTACACTGAGGTGTTCTAGGCGGTGTGAGTTGTGAAACAATTACACATTTCCTTAAGTGTGTGCCAAACTCGTGCCTCAAATATTCCCCTCCACAATCTGATCGTAAGAACTTTATTTTCCTGTCACGTTGATTCTCTACCTCACTCTGAAATTCCTTGAACTTTTCAAAGGTCTCAGACTTGTGTTTCATTACATAGACATGCCCATATCTACTTAAGTCATCAGTGAGGGTGAGAACATAATGATAGCCACCGCGAGCCTCAACTCTCATTGGACCGCACACATCAGTATGTATGATTTCCAGTAAATTGGTTGCTCGCTCCATTGTTCCGGAGAACAGAGTCTTGGTCATTTTGCCCATGAGGCATGGTTCACACGTGTCAAATGATTCATAATCAAGAGACTCCAAACATCCATCTGCATGGAGTTTCTTTATGCGTTTGACACCAATGTGACCAAGGCGGCAGTGCCACAAGTATGTGGGACTATCATTACCAACCTTACATCTTTTGGCATTCATACTATGAATATGTGTAACATCATGTTCGAGATTCAATAAAAATAAACCATTGACCAGCAAGGCATGACCATAAAACATAACTCTCATATAAATAGAACAACCATTATTCTCGGATTTAAATGAGTAGCCATCTTGCATTAAACGAGATCCTGCTACAATGTTCATGCTCAAAGCTGGTATTAAATAACAATTATTGAAGTTTAAAACTAATCCCGAAGATAGATGTAGAGGCAGCGTGCCGGCGGCGATCACATCGACCTTGGAACCATTGCCGACACGCATCGTCACCTCATCCTTTTCCATTCTCCGCTTATTTCGCAGCTCCTATTTTGAGTTACAAATATGAACAACCACACCGGTATCAAATACACAGGAGCTACTACGAGTGCTGGTAAGGTACACATCAATAACATGTATATCATATATACCTTTGGTGTTGCTGGCCTTCTTACTCGCTAAGTACTTGGGGCAGTTCCACTTCCAATGACCATTTCCCTTGCAATAAAAGCACTCAGTCTCAGGCTTGGGTCCATTCTTTGGCTTCTTCCTGGCAACTGGCTTACCGAGCGCGGCAATTCCCTTGCCGTCCTTCTTGAAGTTCTTCTTAACCTTGCCTTTATTGAAACTAGTGGTCTTATTCACCATCAACACTTGATGTTCCTTTTTGATTTCCACCTCCGCTGATTTCAGCATTGAATATAACTCAGGAATGGACTTCTCCATCCCTTGCATATTGTAGTTCATCACAAAGCTCTTGTAGCTAGGTGGAAGCGACTGGAGGATCCTGTCAATGACCGAGTCATCTGGAAGATTAACTCCCAGCTGAGACAAGCGGTTGTGCAACCCAGACATTTTGAGTATATGCTCGCTAACAGAACTGTTTACCTCCATCTTACAACTGTAGAACTTGTCAGAGACTTCATATCTCTCAACTCGGGCATGAGCTTGGAAAACCATTTTCAGCTCTTGGAACATCTCATATGCTCTATGCTTCTCAAAACGCTTTTGGAGCCCCGATTCTAAGCTATAAAGCATGCCGCACTGAACCAGGGAGTAATCATCACTACGCGACTGCCAGGCGTTCATAATGTCTTGAGTTGCTGGGAAAATGGGTGCTTCACCTGTGGTGCTTCAAGGACATATGCTTTCTTGGCAGCTATGAGGATGATCCTCAAGTTACGGACCCAATCCGTATAGTTGCTACCATCGTCTTTCAGTTTGGTTTTATCTAGGAATGTGTTGAAGTTGAGGGCAACATTGGCGTGGGCCATTGGATCTACAGGATAGATTGTAAATACAACTTTGGACTAAGTTCATGATAATTAAGTTCATATAATCAAATTATTAATGAACTCTCACTTAGATAGACATCCCTCTATTTATCTACGTGATACATGATCTGAATCGACTAGGCCGTGTCCGATCAGCATGTGAGATGGACTAGTCATCAACGGTGAACATCTCCATGTTGATCGCATCTACTATATGACTCATGTTCGACCTTTCGGTCTCTTGTGTTCCGAGGCCATGTCTGTACATGCTAGGCTTGTCAAGTCAACCTAAGTGTTTCACATGTGTAAATCTGGCTTACACACGTTGTATGCGAACGTTAGAATCTATCACATCCGATCATCACATGGTGCTTCGAAACAACGATCCTTTGCAATGGTGCATAGTTAGGGGAAACACTTCCTTGAAATTTTGTGAGGGATCATCTTATTTATACCACTGTCGTTCTAAGCAAATAAGATGCAAACATGATAAACATCGCATGCAAATCACAAAGTGACATGATATGGCCAATATCATCTTGCGTCGTTTGATCTCCATCTTTGAGGCGCGGCATGATCACCTTCGTCACCGGCATGACACCATGATCTCCATCATCGTGTCTTCATGAAGTTGTCTCGCCAACTATTACTTCTACTACTATGGCTAACGGTTAGTAATAAAGTAAAGTAATTACATTGCATTTTTCATTGACACGCAGGTCATACAATAAATTAAGACAACTCCTATGGCTCCTGCCAGTTGTCATACTCATCGGCATGCAAGTCGTGAATCCTATTACAAGAACATGATCAATCTCATACATCACATATATATATATAATTCATCACATCCTTTTGGCCATATCACATCACATAGCATACCCTGCAGAAATAAGTTAGCCATCCTCTAATTGTTGTTGCATGTTTTACGTGGCTGCTATGGGTTTCTAGCAAGAACATTTCTTACCTATGCAAAAGCCACAACGGTGATATGCCAATTGTTATTTACCCTTCATAATAATCCTCTTCATTGAATACAATCCAACTAAAGTGGGAAAGACAGACACCCGCTAGCCACCTTATGCATCAACTGCATGTCTGTCGGTGGAACCAGTCTCACGTAAGCGTACGTGTAAGGTCGGTCCGGGCCGCTTCGTCCCACAATGCCGCCGGATCAAGATAAGACTGCCAACGGTAAGCAAATCGATCAAATCATCGCCCACAACTACTTTGTGTTCTACTCATGCAAAGAATCTACGCATAGACCTAGCTCTGATACCATTGTTGGGGATCGTAATAATAATTCAAAATTTTCCTACGTGTCACCAAGATCAATCTAGGAGATGCTAGAAACGAGAGAGAGGGAGGGAGAGAGAGAGAGAGAGAGAGGGAGTGCATCTTCATACCCTTTAAGATCTCTAAGTGGAAGCATTACAAGAACGCGATTGATGGAGTCGTACTCGCGGCAGTTCAAATCGCGAAAGATCCGATCTAGCGTCGAATGGATGACGCCTCCGCGTTCAACACACGTACAGCCCGGGGACGTCTCCTCCTTATTGATCCAGCAAGGGTAGAGGAGAAGTTGAGGGAGAACTCCAGCAGCACGACGGCGTGGTGATGGAGGAGCTCGTGGTTCTCCGACAGGGCTTCGCGAAGCACTACGGAAGAGAAGGAGGAGTTGGAGAAGGGGAGGGCTGCGCCAGGGGAAGGGTATGGCTGCCCTCCCACCCCCTCACTATATATAAGGGGAAGGGGAGAGCGGGAGGCGCCCTGGGGTTTCCCCTAGGGGGCCGCGGCTAGAGCGGATTGGTCCTCCCTAGGGAAACCCTAGGGAGACTTTCCCCCCCAAGCCAAGCAGGTGGAGGCTTGCCTCCCAAGCCAGGTGGAGGCGCCCCACCTCCCCAAGTAACATGGGAAAAGGGTGTGGGGGCGCACAACCCCTTAGTAGGCAGGTTTGCCCCTCCCCTTGGCCCATGAGGCCCTGCAACGCTTGCCAGGGCTCCCGAAACACCTTTCAGTCATGCTGGCCATAGCCTGGTACCCTCGGAACACTTCCGGACTCCAATACCCTTCGTCCAATATATCGATCTTCACCTCCGGACCATTCCGGAACTCCTCGTGACGTCCGGGATCTCATCCGGGACTCCGAACTACCTTTGATAACCACATACTAGTCCTGTTGCAACTCTAGCATCATCGAACCTTAAGTGTGTAGACCCTACGGGTTCGGGAACCATGCAGACATGACCGAGACACCTCTCCAACCAATAACCAATAGCAGGATCTCGATACCCATATTGGCTCCCACATGTTCCACGATGATCTCATCGGATGAACCACGATGTCGGGGATTCAATCAATCACGTATACAATTCCCTTTGTCTATCGGTATGTTACTTGCCCGAGATTCAATCATCGGTATCCCCATACCTTGTTCAATCTCGTTACCGGCAAGTCTCTTTACTCGTTCTGTAATGCATGATCCCGTGACTAAATCTTTAGTCAAACCGAGCTCATTATGATGATGCATTACCGAGTGGGCCCAGACATACCTCTCCATCATACGGAGTGACAAATCCCAGTCTCGATTCGTGCCAACCCAACAGACACTTTCGGAGATACATGTAGTGCACCTTTATAGTCACCCAGTTACGTTGTGATGTTTGATACACCCAAAGCATTCCTACGGTATCTAGGAGTTTCACAATCTCATGGTCTAAGGAAACGATACTTGACATTAGAAAAGCTCTAGCGAACGAACTACACGATCTTGTGCTATGCTTAGGATTGGGTCTTGTCCATCACATGATTCTCCTAACGATGTGATCCCGTTATCAACAACATCCAATGTCCATGGTCAGGAAACCATAACCATCTATTGATCAACGAGGTAGTACTGTAGGGAATCATTTTACCCTATTTTTCATATATCTTATTTTTGGAGAAAAATAATTTGAATAAAAACCAAATAACTCCAAATTGAAAGGGGTTTTCAAAATAACTTCAAAGGGATCAATTTGATTTCTTTGAAACTTTGATAACCCACAAGTATAGGGGATCGCAACAGCTTTCGAGGGTAGAGTATTCAACCCAAATTTATTGATTCGACACAAGGGGAGCCAAAGAATATTCTCAAGTATTAGCAGCTAAGTTGTCAATTCAACCACACCTGGAAACTTAGTATCTGCAGCAAAGTGTTTAGTAGCAAAGTAATATGATAGTGGTGGTAGCGGCAACAAAAGTAAAGACAACAAAAGTAATGTTTTTGGTATTTTGTAGTGATTGTAACAGTAGCAGCGGGAAAGTAAATAAGCGAGAACTAGTATATGGAAAACTCGTAGGCACCGGATCAGTGATGGATAATTATGCCGGATGCGGTTCATCATGTAACAGTCATAACATAGGGTGACACAGAACTAGCTCCAATTCATCAATGTAAGGTAGGCATGTATTCCGTATATAGTCATACGTGCTTATGGAAAAGAACTTGCATGACATCTTTTGTCCTACCCTCCCGTGGCAGTGGGGTCCTATTGAAAACTAAGGGATATTAAGGCCTCCTTTTAATAGAGAACCGAAACAAAGCATTAGCACATAGTGAATACATGAACTCCTCAAACTATGGTCATCACCGAGAGTGGTCCAGATTATTGTCACTTCGGGGTTGCCGGATCATAACACATAGTAGGTGACTATAGACTTGCAAGATAGGATCGAGAACTCACATATATTCATGAAAACATAATAGGTTCAGATCTGAAATCATGGCACTCGGGCCCTAGTGACAAGCATTAAGCATAGCAAAGTCATAGCAACATCAATCTCAGAACATAATGGATACTAGGGATCAAGCCCTAACAAAACTAACTCGATTACATGATAAATCTCATCCAACCCATCACCGGCCAGCAAGCCTACGATGGAATTACTCACGCACGGCGGTGAGCATCATGAAATTGGTGATGGAGGATGGTTGATGATGAAGACGGCGACGAATCCCCCTCTCCGGAACCCCGAACGGACTCCAGATCAGCCCTCCCGACAGGTTTCAGGGCTTGGCAGCGGCTACGTATCGTAAAACATGATGATTTCTTCTCTTTGATTTTTTTTCTCTCTGAAAGCAAATATATAGAGTTGGAGTTGGCGCCGGAGGGCATCCAGGGGGCCCACGAGGTAGGGGGAGCGCCCTAGGGGGGGCGCGCCCCCCACCCTCATGAGAAGGGTGTGGGCCCCCTGGTCTTCATCTTTGGTGAGGATTTTTTATTATTTTTTCTAAGATCTTCCGTGGAGTTTCAGGTCATTCCGAGAATATTAGTTTTCTGCACATAAAACAACACCATGGCAATTCTGCTGAAAACAGCGTCAGTCCGGGTTAGTTCCATTCAAATCATACAAGTTAGAGTCCAAAACAAGGGCAAAAGTGTTTGGAAAAGTAGATATGACAGAGACGTATCAACTCCCCCAAGCTTAAACCCTTGCTTGTCCGCAAGCAATTCAGTTAACAAACTGAAAGAAAGAAAGAAGAACTTTTACAAACTTTGTTTGCTCTTGTTGTTGTAACTATGTCAAGCCAGCATTCAGGTTTTCAGCATAGATCATAACTAACCACATTTGCAATAATTCTCAGGTCTCATAATTACTCATATCAATAGCATAATCAACTAGCAAGTCATAATAATAAATCTCGGATGACAACACTTTCTCGAAACAATCATAATATGATATAACAAGATGGTATCTCGCTAGCCCTTTCTGAGACCGCAAAACATAAATGCAGAGCACCTTTAAAGATCAAGGACTGACTAGACATTGTAATTCATGATAAAAGAGATCCAATCATAGTCATACCCAATATAAATTAACAGTGATGAATGCAAATGACAGTTGTGCTCTCCAGCTAGTGCTTTTTAATAAGAGGGTGATGACTCAACATAAAAGTAAATGGATAGGCCCTTCGCAGAGGGAAGCAGGGATTTGTAGAGGTGCCAGAGCTTGGTTTTGAAATAGAGATAATTGTATTTTGAGCGGTATACTTTCATTGTCAACGTAACAACTAAGAGATGGCGATATCTTCCATGCTAAGCACATTATAGGCGGTTCCCAAACAGAATGGTAAAGTTTATAATCCCCTCCACCAACAAGCATCAATCCATGGCTTGCTCGAAACAACGAGTGCCTCCAACATACATCAGGTCCCAGGGGGAGTTTTTTTTGCAATTAATTTTGATTTAGTTTGCATAAAGCATGGGACTGGGCATCCCGGTGACCAGCCATTTATCTCGTGAGTGAGGAGCGGAGTCCACTCCTCTTGAGAATAACCCGCCTAACACAGAAGATAAGGACAACCTTGGTTGATACATGAGCTATTCGAGCATACAAAACAGCATGATTATTTGAAGGTTTAGAGTTTGGCACATACAAATTTACTTGGAACGGCAGGTAGGTACCGCATATAGGAAGGTATGGTGGACTCATCTGGAATAACTTTGGGATTTAAGGGATTGGATGCACAAGCAGTATTCCCGCTTAGTACAAGTGAAGGCTAGCAAAAGACTGGGAAGCGACCAACTAGAGAGCAACAACAGCCATGTACATGCATTAAAATTAATAAACATTGGATGCAAGCATGAGTAGGATATAATCCACCATGAACATAAATATCGTGAAGGCTATGTTGGTTTTGTTTCAACTACATGCGTGAACATGTGCCAAGTCAAGTCACTTAAATCATTCAAACGGGGATACCACCCCATCATACCACATCATAATCATCTCAATAGCATGTTTTCGCACAAGGTAAATCATTATAACTCATAGCTAATCAAGCATGGCACAAGCAACTATGATCTCTAATTGTCATTGCAAACATGTTTATTCATAATAAGCTGAATCAAGAACGAGGGACTCATCATATTTACAAAAACAAAAGAGGTCGAGTTCATACCAGCTTTTCTCATCTCAGTCAGTCCATCATATATCATCATAATTGCCTTTCACTTGCACGACCGAACGGTGTGAATAATAATAAGAGTGTAAGTGCATTGGACTAAGATGGAATCTGCAAGCATTCAATAAACAGGAGAAGACAAGGCAATATGGGCTCTTGGTTAAATCAACAATAATGCATATGAGAGCCACTTCAACAATTTAATTATGGTCTTCTCCTACTGACCCCCAAAGAAAAGAAAAGAAATAAAACTATTTACATGGGAAAGCTCCCAACAAGCAAAAGAAGAATGGGAAATATTTTTGGGTTTTCTTTTCAGTTATTACTACAGCAGAAAAATAACTACTACTATTTTTTTGTTTTTTTAAGGTTTAGCAAACACACAAGAAGAAGGCAGGAAAAATAAAATAAACTAGCATGGATATTATAGTGAAAAAGTATGGGCACTGACATCTAGCAATGAGTGTGTGTGAACATAAATGTAATGTCGGTGAGAAATACGTACTTCCCCAAGCTTAGGCTTTTGGCCTAAGTTGGTCTATGGCCACGGCTGGCCTGGCGGATATCCATAATAATAGTTGTTGGGGTCGTACTGTGATGAGGAATAGTTGGGATCATACTGATGTGCAGTGGTTATCACCTGCTGAGCTGCAGCGTGGAGTCGAGCTGCCTCCGCTCTCCTCTCGTACTCTTCTGCCTCCTCTCTGGTAATAACATATCTTCTTTTTGTCTGTGAATCAAAGAAGGCAGGAGCAGGGAGAGTAATACGGAAAACACGTCGTTTATCAAAAATTAAACGATATAAGAGAGGTGATTCAGGCCTCTCGACAAACTGGTGCGAAGCCATAGAGTCATAATCTAAATATGCAGGAGGCAACCCCGTATCACCCTCACGAATGTCTATCTCAAGAAAATGAGCTAAGCGGGTTGCATAAATTCCTCCAAAGAAATCTCCATTATGTCTATTATGATGCAACCT
The DNA here is from genome assembly GCF_018294505.1 of Triticum aestivum. Taxonomy (NCBI): domain Eukaryota; kingdom Viridiplantae; phylum Streptophyta; class Magnoliopsida; order Poales; family Poaceae; genus Triticum; species Triticum aestivum. Next base: position 547,086,473 of record NC_057800.1, read on the forward strand.
ACGAGCTACAATGGCTCCCATATGATAAGATTGGTCTCCTGACATAGCACTCCTAAGAATGCTAAGATCAGGGACACACATCTAACATGCTTCATCCTTAGCATTTATGCATCTACGGATGAAGAGAGCAAAATAATGTATAGCAGGAAAGTGAATGCTCCCTATGGTAGCCTACATTATATCTCTAGATTCCCCCACAGTTATACTAGCAAGAAAGTTTCTAAATTCATATTTAGGGGGATCCCTAACACTACCCCATGATGGAAGTTTGCAAGCAGAAGTGAAATCCTCTAAGTCCATGGTATCAGATTTGTCATAGAGATCAGACATGACTGAAGGAGAATTACGTGAAGATGAGTACTCAAACCTCCTCACAAATGAACTTGTGAGATCGTGATACTGGGGGCATTTGTTAGCCTCAAAATCAGCAAGACCGGCATTGTGCAAATATGCTTTGAATTCTTCTTTAATTCCCGCATTGTCCATAAAATTTTCCGACAGCCATTCACAAGGTCGTACTGGAGCGTCTCTTGGTGGATCCTCGTCAGCATCGCGCATAGCAATCCTGGGTCCTTGCTTCTTAGAGGAACCACCTTGGAACATCTTCCTAAGCATATTGTTTTTCTCTGAAAAATTCTGAAATTTTTAGTAACTTCAAACAAAAGTAAACCAACTTCAATAAAACTGATAGCAACTACTCCTACAAGTGCCTAGAGCCTATATCAAGCATTAGAACTACTTAGAACCATATAAATTTGACATGCAAGCTCAAGAACATGGTCACCTATGCAGCACAAGTTTGCAAAGAATAAAGCACTAGAACAAAAACTAATTGGACCATTGGAGGAGTCACATACCAAGGAACAATCTCCCCAAGCAGTTTTGTGAGAGGTGCTTTGAGCAAGGAGATCGAAAATCACGGCAAAAGTGGCTGGAACTCGTGCTTGAGTTATTTTTTCGGGTTTGTGTGAGACATAGGAAGAAGATGGGTGCTAGGATAAGTGGAGGAGGGCCACCATGGGCCCACGAGGCAGGGGGCGCGCCCAAGAGGGGGGGGCGCCCACCACCCTCGTGGCCAGGTGGCAGCTCCTCCCGCGGTAATTTTTGCACAGTAAATCCTCAAATATTCCCGAAAAAATCATATTAAATTGGCATGGCATTCTGAGGACTTTTATTTTCGGGATATTTTTATATTGCACAGATAAGTCAGGAAACAGACAGAAAAATACTATTTTTACTTTATTTCTACTAATTGACAAAAAATAAAGAGAAGGTACAGAATGTGGTGCTTCTAGTTTCTTCAATCTCATGCTCATCAAAAAGAATCCACTAACAAGGTTGATCAAGTCTTGTTAACAAACTCGTTGCGATAATCATGAAACCGGAGAAATTTCGAACAACACTAAGTTACCTCAACGGGGATATGCACATCCCCAATAATAAGAATATCATATTTCTTCTTGACAGTAGGAAGAGGAAATTCAAAACCTCCAAATATAATCAATGGAATTTTTCCAATATAGTTGATACTATGAACTTGAGGTTGTTTCCTCGGAAAGTGTACCGTATGCTCATTACCATTAACATGAAAAGTGACATTGCCTTTGTTGCAATCAATAACAGCCCCTGCAGTATTAAGAAAAGGTCTTCCAAGAATAATAGACATACTATCATCCTCGGGAATATCAAGTATAACAAAGTCAGTTAAAATAGTAACGTTTGCAACCACAACGGGCACATCCTCACAAATACCGACAGGTATAGTAGTTGATTTATTAGCCATTTGCAAAGATATTTCAGTAGGTGTCAGCTTATTCAAGTCAAGTCTATGATATAAAGAGAGAGGCATAACACTAACACCGGCTCCAAGATCACATAAAGCAGTTTTAATATAATTTCTTTTAATGGACCAAGGTATAGTAGGTACTCCGGGATCTCCAAGTTTCTTTGGTATTCCACCCTTAAAGGTATAATTAGCAAGCATGGTAGAAATCTCAGCTTCCGGTATCTTTCTTTTATTAGTAATGATATCCTTCATATATTTAGCATAAGGATTTGTTTTGAGCACATCAGTTAATCTCATACGCAAAAAGATAGGCCTAATCATTTCAGCAAAGCGCTCAAAATCCTCATCATCCTTTGGATGGTTTCGGAGGAAAGGGCATGGGTTTCTGAACCCAAGGTTCCCTTTATTTACCATGTTTCCTAGCAACAAAGTCTCTTTTATCATAACGTTGATTCTTTGATTGTGGGTTATCAAGATCAACAGCGGGTTCAATTTCTACATCTTTATCATTACTAGGTTGAGCATCAGACATAGAAATATCATTTGGATTATCGGGTGGTTCAGCAATAGGTTCACTAGAAGTTTGCACAGTTCTATCATTTTTCTTCTTCTTCTTTTTAGAAGAACTAGGAACATCAATATTATTTCTTTGAGAATGTTGCTCAATTCTCTTAGGGTGGCCTTCAGGATACAAAGGTTCCTAAGTCATTCTACCAGTTCTAGTAGCCACTCTAACAGCATAATCATTTTTCTTACTATTCATTTCATCAAGCACTTCTTTTTGAGCTTTAAGTACTTATTCTACTTGAGTGGTAACCATAGAAGCATGTTTGCTAACAAGTTTAAGTTCACCTTTAATATTAGCCATATAATCACCCAAGCGTCTAATCATATAAGCATTTTATTTTAATTGTCTACCAAAATAAGCATTGAAGTCGTCTTGCTTAAACATAAAGTTATCAAACTCATCCAAGCACTGACTAGCAATTTTAGTAGGAGGAAGTTCAGCTTTATCATATCTATAGAGAGAATTTACCTTTACTACCTGTGTCGGGATATCGGGATCAGGAGGTTCTTCAGTAAATAAAGAATTAAGATCATATGTTTCTTTAAGAGGCGGTGAATTAAGACCATGTATTTCTTCAATAGGAGGTAAATTCTTAACGTCTTCAGCTTTATACCTTTTTCTTTCATAGATTTCTTTGCCTCTTGCATATCTTCGGGGCTGAGAAATAGAACACCTCTCTTCTTCGAAGTTGGTTTAGGAATAGATTCAGTAATTGGAGCAGGAGTTGGCTCAGGAGGTGCCCAATTATTTTCATTTGTCAACATATTATTCAATAGAATTTCAGCTTCATCCGGTGTTCGTTCCCTGAAAAGAGAACCAGCACAACTATCCAGGTAATCTCTAGACATCGGTTAGTCCATTATAAAAGATATCAAGTATTTCAGGTTTCTTAAGAGGATGATCAGGCAAAGCATTAAGTAACTTGAGAAGCCTCCCCCAAGCTTGTGGGAGACTCTCTTCTTTAATTTGCACGAAGTTGTATATTTCCCTCAAAGCATCTTGTTTCTTATGAGCAGGGAAATATTTAGCAGAGAAGTAATAAATCATATCCTGGGGACTACGCACACAACCAGGATCAAGAGAATTAAACCATATCTTAGCATCACCCTTTAATGAGAACGGAAATATTTTGAGTATATAGAGGTAACGCGATCTCTCATCATTAGTAAACAAGGCAGCTATATCATTTAACTTAGTAAGATGTGCCACAACAGTTTTAGATTCATAGCCATAAAATGGATCAGATTCAACCAAAGTAATTATATCAGGATCAACAGAGAATTCATAATCCTTATCAGGAACACAAATAGGTGAAGTAGCAAAAGCAGGGTCAGGTTTCATTTTATCTCTAAGTGATTCTTTGTTCCATTTAACTAATAACCTCTTAAGCTCATATCTATCCTTGCAAGCTAAAATAGCGGGAGAAGATTCCATATCAAAAAGATAACCCTAGGGAATAACAGGCATATTTTCATCATCACTATCATCATCGTATTCAGATTCAATAATTTCTTTTTCTCTAGCCCTAGCAATTTGTTCATCAAGAAATTCACCAAGGGGCATAGTAGTATCAGGCATAGAAGCAGTTTCATCATAAGTATCATGCATAGCAGAAGTGGCATCATCAATAACATGCGACATATCAAAACGAATAGCAGAAGCAGGTGTAGGTGTCGCAAACTTACTCATAACAGAAGGTGAATCAAGTGCAGAGCTAGATGGCAGTTCCTTACCTCCCCTCGTAGTTGAGGGATAGATCTTGGTTTTTGGATCTCTCAAGTTCTTCATAGTGTCCAGCAGATATAAATCCCAAGTGACTCAAAGAATAGAGCTATGCTCCCCGGCAACGGCGACAGAAATTAGTCTTGATAACCCACAAGTATAGGGGATCGCAACAGCTTTCGAGGGTAGAGTATTCAACCCAAATTTATTGATTCGACACAAGGGGAGCCAAAGAATATTCTCAAGTATTAGCAGTTGAGTTGTCAATTCAACCACACCTGGAAACTTAGTATCTGCAGCAAAGTTTTTAGTAGCAAAGTAATATGATAGTGGTGGTAGCGGCAACAAAAGTAAAGACAGCAAAAGTAATGTTTTTGGTATTTTGTAGTGATTGTAATAGTAGCAGCGGGAAAGTAAATAAGCGAGAACCAGTATATGGAAAACTCGTAGGCACCGGATCAGTGATGGATAATTATGCCGGATGCGGTTCATCATGTAACAGTCATAACATAGGGTGACACAGAACTAGCTCCAATTCATCAATGTAATGTAGGCATGTATTCCGTATATAGTCATACGTGCTTATGGAAAAGAACTTGCATGACATCTTTTGTCCTACCCTCCCGTGGCAGCAGGGTACTATTGGAAACTAAGGGATATTAAGGCCTCCTTTTAATAGAGAACCGAAACAAAGCATTAGCACATAGTGAATACATGAACTCCTCAAACTATGGTCATCACCGAGAGTGGTCCAGATTATTGTCACTTCGGGGTTGCCGGATCATAACACATAGTAGGTGACTATAGACTTGCAAGATAGGATCAAGAACTCACATATATTCATGAAAACATAATAGGTTCAGATCTGAAATCATGGCACTCGGGCCCTAGTGACAAGCATTAAGCATAGCAAAGTCATAGCAACATCAATCTCAGAACATAATGGATACTAGGGATCAAACCCTAACAAAACTAACTCGATTACATGATAAATCTCATCCAACCCATCACCGACCAGCAAGTCTATGATGGAATTACTCACGCACGGCGGTGAGCATCATGCAATTGGTGATGGAGGATGGTTGATGATGAAGACGACGACGAATCCCCCTCTCCAGAGCCCCGAACGGACTCTAGATCAGCCCTCCCGAGAGGTTTTAGGGCTTCGCGGTGGCTCCGTATCGTAAAACGCGATGATTTCTTCTCTCTGATTTTTTTCTCTCCGAAAGCAAATATATAGAGTTGGAGTTGGCGTCGGAGGGCATCCAGGGGGCCCACGAGGTAGGGGGCGCGCCCTAGGGGGGGGCGCGCCCCACCCTCGTGAGAAGGGTGTGGGCCCCTGGTCTTCATCTTTGGCAAGGATTTTTTATTATTTTTTCTAAGATGTTCCATGGAGTTTCAAGTCATTCCGAGAATATTTGTTTTCTGCACATAAAACAACACCATGGCAATTCTGCTGAAAACAACGTCAGTCCGGGTTAGTTCCATTCAAATCATACAAGTTAGAGTCCAAAACAAGGGCAAAGTGTTTGGAAAAGTAGATACGACGGAGACGTATCAAACTTCCAACTCTCTTTCTTAGAATTTGAAGAAGTCATTTTATCTTCTCTCATGAAACTCATTGAGTTGCATGAAGTTTCCGAATTGGAAATAGTTCCAAATGGAATTCAAATATTTTCAAACCCTTTTCATTTATTTAAATGGAATAAGTCATATCATCTTCACTCCAAGATTTTGTGATGAAGTGAATTTTGAATTCATGGAGATCATAAATGCAAGGTGAAAGTTTGGGAAAGTCCTTTTATTCCCTCTCATTTAACTTTCTAAAAAAATTCAAATTTCACTAAATTTCACACAAGCAACCACACCACAATCAAACAATCAATCAAGACTATTTATTTAATATAACATTCCAAAATTTAGAATTTTGGGATGTTACAAACCTACCACCCTTAAAATGAATCTCGCCATTGAGATCCAAAGAGGCTAGCAAGAATTAGGTTGGATTCGGGGTCTCCTCAAGATCAGCAATTATCACGAAGGTCTTGGGTGCTACCACCCTTAGAAGCATGGTTATGGTCCCATCAAAACTCATATACTCCCTCCTTATTGTTGGTAGTGTTGATTTTCAGGATAATTCCTTCTCTGGGCTCTTCCGGTAGTGGCATAACCTTTTTCCTCAATTCTCGTATCCTTTCATTCTTGGTACGGTTCTTCTGTGACTGGGTTTTCTTACCTGACAGGTCTGGCGCCAACACTAAACATCTATTGATATCTCATGGTGGTCGTCAAACAATTTGACTGGGTCCCTGCAGAAAATGGGTATGGGCTTCATTCTCACCGTATGACCTACGATTGGCAACAGCTGCCTTGTACAAGGGGAAAATTGTCATACCATTCTAAGGTTCAAGCAAAGTTTTTGATATCGTTGTCTCTCTCTACTATGGGTAAGTCACTCAGATTTACCATCCCATATAGCAGAGGTGAATAATAAGAGTAAGTCGGCATGGTGATCAATCCATTCCGCACCCAAATCATTACCTTGTATATGGTTTAGTGAATCTTGCATTCTAACACTCGGTCATCCTCACAAGCATTGCAGAATTTCTCTTATCAACGAACTAAGTTCGAATACATCCATTACTTCTGCAAGCTGAACAAACATCTATCATTTCTTCACACTCTCAGGTTTTGCATAACTCCTATAAGATCGTTTGTCGATAAAGGCATATCCTCTTCCAGGGCTTTTCCTTCAGCAAGAGTGTGCTTGCTTCTTGGAAGGTCCTGGAGCCTGTGGGTTATGGCCCATCTCATTACTTGTAAACATTGAACTCATCCTGGGGTTATAATTTCTCCATTTTACCACATTATACCTCCTTTATAACCAATAGTACTTCATCCCTTCATATTCTTGGGGTATCCCACATATCGAGATAAAACGCGTACTTATTTTTGTCCGAAGTTCACTCCATAGAATATTATCTTTTCCAGGGGTCAAATGTCCTCACAGGGTACTACCACCCTTGAAATGCACAAATTCTTCCATAGACCATATTTCTCATATCCTCGAAAAATGGTCAAAATCCCTCTTCATAGAGTAAAATTCAACATATGAAATCATGACACATGAACTTTATTGATTTCATGAACTTATTACAATCTCTTGCATATCCATTACGTGCCTCAACTCAACACCTCAATAGTAAAAACAAATGTTCCCACTACTACTACTATTTAGCACAAGCCTCCTTCTCCTTGGGACAATCTCTAGCAAAGTGCCCTGCTTCGTTACAAAAAAAAAACATATTACTTCTGACCAGTCTCGAGGTTTACTTGTGATTATATAGCCTCCTTGGGTCCTCGTCTTCCCTTTTGGGCAATCGCTGAAGTGGTGTCCTGAATCTTTGCACCTGAAACATGTGATATAACTCAGGTCCTTCTTTGTAGAAATTGGGTTGTTCCTGGAATCCAATCTATTTCTCTTCCTGGACTTTTCCGTGCCAATCAGGGCTTCTATTTCCTGTGGGTCATACTCTACTTCCACTGTCGGGAATGCTACTAGATCCCCATTCAGACAATTTTGGGAGATGTGTCCTTCTTCTCCACATGAATAGCATGCCTTGGTGCAGGGGTTTAATTGGGCCTTCTTCGGGTGTGTCCTCCACCTCTTCCTTCATCACGGGTTCTTCTAAAATTTCCATGAGAGATCCTTTCATTACTTCTTTCTTCTGTTGGATGGTTCTTTGAACCACGGGGTAAATGTGACACTGAGCGGGGTAGTGGGTAGTCCCTTCACACAAGAAACAAGTAATCTGCCTAGTTGGGCATTCTTCAGCTGGGTGACTTTCTTCACAATGAGGGCACTCATCCTTGTGTTCCTTATGGGTGTGTCCCAGTTCTCCATGGAGCTTGCATGCACAAGGTTTCTTCACATCATTTCCATAAGGCTTCAATTTTTGGGACACAAGCCGAGACTTTAGCAGAGTCAACTTAAATTCTTCCCAAGTGGTTACTCTTTGCCATCCATTGATGGTTTGGTACATCCTCCACCAAGTAGCAGCACCTCTTTCAAAGCACTATAGAGCATGCTGGGGCATATCCTTTACAGCTATAGTGTTATTCTTCATGTGATCTTCCATGTTCTAAATCCATCAGTCTGTCTCCAATTGAGTCATCGGTCCAGAAAATATTAGTTCATCTCCATTCATCCTCTATTGGTTCCAAGGGTTTTGGGGTGAGATAAGAGAGATGCAAAGGGATACACACAATACAAACAATAGTTTTGAAGAGACAGATTTTATTTTGTGGCTGTCGGAAAAACATCAAACAAATGACAGCTCACAATCGTCGCATATAACATAAGTATATAACGGGGGTTTGGTATTTTTCTAATCGTGCTTGTTGATCTTCTCAAGTTCTTCTGCCAGGTCATTTCTGTTGATGCGAAATCTCTCGTGATGTCCTTTAATATTCTGGAGTTGCATTCCAAACTTTTAGGTTTCAACATCCTTGGCATGAACCATGGTCCTACTGTCCTTCAGTTCCTATCGAATCTCCGGTATCTCGAGGTTTTGCTCCTCCAGCTTGGCTACTTTGAGCTTCTGGGTCCTGAGTTCTTCACGAAATGCTTCCTTGCCTAATACGGCTTCCTGAAGGTCCATCTTAAAATTCTTGTTGTCATACTCCAGATCCTGGCGATACACCAGCTAAGGTTAAAACTTCATATTTTGCTAATAGGTGCTCCATTATCCCTTTTTCATCCAATCCTTCCGAAGAAATGCATGCTTAACTCAGCACGGTGATAATAGTATAAGCGGGCGATAACATCATGGATAGCCGTGTTTATGCCCATGTCATTGCCATGAGCTATCATTCCATAGTTGATATCTCTTGCCTTAGGGTTTTCTTGACAAAGACTTTGAGTTTTTAATTCTCCATGTTCCGGTCTTTCTCCCACACACCTTGATCTCGGGTATTGACAGCTTCACTAGTCTGACGAGTTCCATAAGGGTAGCCTTCCTAGGTCATACCGATCTGGAAATTCTTCAGAGCCTTCAAATTCTCCTACTCCTCAAAGTCTTCAACAATTGTAGTTTCCATTATCATAATGCACGGTAAAATCCTCTTTATTCCTAAGTGGTCTTAGTTGCCTGATATCTTGTACGTCTTGGAGTGGTCTCATCAGCTGAATCTCCATGGTCAAAAGGGGAAAGGGTATGGTCTAACTATTGAGGAAATACTTGGTAAAGCTTAGGAAAGAAGAGAGTTAAGGGGTCTCTTTTGAAAATAAAGTTTTAGAGAAAATCTTTTCCTATGGGCTTGCCAGTTTCTAGGGGTCACGTCCTACAATCAACATGTGCTCTAATACCATCTTGTAGCGACCCGACCCGAATGGATCGAAGTCTTCATGCTTAAGTGTCATCCCTGGATCGGTATGCTGACACACACAGTACTCGAGGATTTATAACAGAGGTAAATCACATGTATAGAGTGACGTAAATACTATTACCTCAATCAATATAGCGGAAGTAAAAACAAGGTTGTGGAGTTCCCAACAACACCAACGACAAAGTTGAGTGTAGACATCGTAACCCTATCTTGTCACTTACTCGTCGTAAAATTCCTGCAACATGAGACGTTGCAGCCATGTAGGTCAGTACATTGAATGTACTGGCAAATTCACACCATGGAGTAATAATGAAAATGTCTATCTTTATATGCATATTTGGCTGGTGGAGGCTCTAAGTTTGATTTTTTGCATAAAGCTAATTTTTTTCCTACAACAACGGAATAAATTTTATTTACTACTAAGTTAAATTACCCATATTGAGAAGGTAACCCCAACTCAATCCCAAAATCACCAAATCATTAATAACCTAACAATTTCATTAAATAGAGTGATGAGATCAACCAATAATTCAAATACCAGATACTCAAGATGTCCATAACCGGGGGACACGGCTAATCATGATTAGTTTGTACACTTTGCAGAGGTTTGCGCACTTTTCCCCACTAGACTCGACCACATCGATGATCGGAAGATCGAGACATAGTCTTTCTGAAGCATTAACTCTTTACTCTGGGTAGACAGTAGCACCTACTTTCCCCTACATCTGCTAGCCTACCACTGAAAGAGGTCACACAACTTACTCAACTATGCTAGAGCCCATAATGTTTGGTGGCTGCACACAGAAGTTTCTAGCATGAATAATCTTATGATCCCTTTGATCCTGGGTGGCATTCCATAGGATGATCATACGGGTACTCCGGGATCCCCTTGGGCAAGCATTGGGTTCTCCAGGTGCCCGGGCAAACCACTGTGTTCTCCAGCGTGCCCCAACCATTCCACCCATATGTGAGTTAAAGTTGCCACCTTAAAGTTACCCTTAATTATTATCTCTCACAACTTGCATGATTGTCACATACCAATCCACGTCTATGAGCATGGCTAAGCAATAAGAGCATAACGTATAATCTCGGGGTGATCAAAGGTAATAGGTTCCTACCTCATCAACTACTTAGCAATTCCAATTCCCAATCCTACTCATGCAAATAATTGAGGGGTGTATCTAATGCAAGTAAAACTGGGTATAGGAAGAGTATGATCGAAGTGCGAACTTGCCTTGTACTGTTGATGAAGATTCTTCGCACTCATAATTGCAACTAGTTCTACTCGTCACACTCCGATCAATCTATCGTAAGCAAGCAATTTTATCCACACATAAGCAATCACTCAAAGACCCAAAAAATGCAAAGGGAGATTGCAAAAACTCCAAAATAACCGAATCAAATTATTTTGCAAGATCAGATCCTAATTTTGGTGAAAAAGTGTGGTGATGGCTCAAGATGATAGATTACGTCTAGGGATTCAATTGCAATAAGGAATCAATTGAAAATGTGCTACCGTTTACAAGATATGATGAAATGAAGGTTCGAATAGTTTGAAAGGTTCCAAAGGTGAAACTAATGATGCTACTGAATGTAGGAAGTCAATATGAATATGTAGGAAAAAGAATTACTAGATTGAAAATAACGGATCAAAGGATACAAGTAATTCAACATAGCATTGAACCTGCTTAGAATGTTGTGTGATAAATCTTTTGTGGACTAGTAGAGTAATCTGACTATGATCAAAATTATATATTGAAAACATAACACTAATTATATAAACGGAAAGATTTCTTTGATACTAATCCAACGCAATTGGATTCATCGCAAACGGAGCTACGGGTGAAAAGATATGATCAAAAGAAGTTTAAATATGAATCTGAACAAATTTTCAAAATTTGAAAATCTCAAAAAGTTGATGTGATAGGTTCACTGGATAGGTGGAATCAAGACGAAACTGTAGGCGCTGGTTTCATCTAATTTGGATAAACGATTGAAAAGTTATGGCTATTTGAAAAATTAGGACCAAGCTATTTTACGAAAAAAATTAGGTATGACTAAAAAAAATCTAGGTCTAATGTATAAATACAGAGACTAATTAATAAACTAAGTATTCTGTCGTATACTAGTTTAGAAATACTAATTGCGGAAATATAAAATAAAATACAAAGAGAATACCTTTAGAAGGTAGAGAAAAGATGGCTTCGGAGAGAGAAGACAACTTCTAGAATTCCTGTCGGAGAGGAGAACTATATTTTTCTTTAGTGAATCTAGTCAACCCAAAATATTGATTTAACCCGAATCGTATGATTTTTGAAGACTCTATGGGTCTATATTTATAGGTGAAAAGGAGGTTTATGGGTCAAAGGCTAGGCAATGTGCGACAAAATGTAGACAAAAAAGAGAAAAGAGAGAAGGGTGCGTCATGGGCCAAAAGCTTCGGCCAGCCTGCTCGTGTGCGCGCATGTGGCAGAGTTTTTTTTTTGAAAATAATATATTTTTTCTCTCTAAGATAACCGAAAATAAAATAAAAATAGTTATGGGCCTACCTGCTGACTATGTTGTGCACGTGGGCGACGGATAATTATGAGCCGCAGACACAATTTTTTTAATACAAACAAAAAAGAAAACTGAGTAACGAAAATAAAACAAAATTTTATATAGGCATATTATATATCAAAATTTTCAAAAAGATTTTCCTAAAACATGAACTATTTTCAGCGGCAAATAAATTCCACAAAAAATTAAATAAAGTAAATAGTGCTACTGGTTCATTTAAAAATTAAATAAAAATATTTTAAAATACCAAAATTATTTCAAACTCATTTTTTCTCCACTTTTCTACTGTAGGGAATCATTTACCCTATTTTCCATATATTTTATTTTTGGAGAAAAATAATTTGAATAAAAACTGAATAACTCCAAATTGAAAGGGGTTTTCAAAATAACTTCAAAGAGACTTTCAATTTGATTTCTTTGAAACTTCCAGCTCTCTTTCTTAGAATTTGAAGAATTCATTTTATCTTCTCTCATGAAACTCATTGATTTGCATGAAGTTTCCGAATTTGAAATAGTTCCAAATGGAATTCAAATCTTTTCAAACCCTTTTCATTTATTTAAACGGAAGAAGTCATATCATCTTCACTCCGAGGCTTTGTGATGAAATGAATTTGAATTCATGGAGATCATAAATGCAAGGTGGAAGTTTGGGAAAGTCCTTTTATTCCCTCTCATTTAACTTTCTAAAAAAATACAAATTTCACTCAATTTCACACAAGCAACCACACCACAATCAACACAATCAATCAAAACTATTTATTTAATATAACATTTCAAAATTTAGAATTTTGGGATGTTACACTTCTCTAGGCATGAAGTTGCTTGGGTCATGCGGGTAGAAACCTTGCCTCAGTAATTCTCCAAAGGTTAGTAGAACTATGATTTAAATGACATTTAAAGCGATAGACCCAAGAGGCAAAATCCCCATTTTTCACAAGCTTAGGAGGAGGGCCAACATGATTCAAATGAGTGGAGGGAACCAGTCCTCCATAAGTAAGGGGTGGTTCAACATGGGCAAAGAAGCTGTTTCCACTTTTACCACTAGACAAAGGAACTTTATCACTAGTAGCTCCCTCCTTGTCGGAGTTAGCATCTGTCACCTTGTTAGTGGGATCGACCACTTCCAACAGTGCGATGGATAACTTAAGACCATCAAGAAAGTTCTTAAGCATGCCTTTGACCTCGGCCATCATGGAGGTTTTCAATGTGTCCAAAGGCCACACTGAACTCCTCACGAGAGATGGAGGTTCCCCCATCGGCCGTAGATGAGGACGAAATCACACTGGGGTGCTCCTCCTCACCGTCTACGGTGTCAACCATACTCTTCAGATGGAAAAGTCCTTAAAAAGAGACGAGGCTCTAATACCAATTGAAAGGATCTATATAGTTGACTAGAGGGGGTGAATAGGCAACTAACAATTTTTAGCTTTTCTTTACCAATATAAACAATGCATCAAAGTAGGTTGTCTAGATATGCAACTAGGTGAGCAACCTATATGATGCAACAGTAACAAGCATACAAGCAAGCAAGGGATACAACACAATAAGCTTGCACAAGTAAAGGTAAGAGATAACCAAGAGTGCAACCGGTGGAGATGAGGGTGTGTTACCAAAGTTCCTTCCCTTTGAGAGGAAGTACATCTCCGTTGGAGCGGTGTGGAGGCACAATGCTCCCCAAGAAGCAACTAGGGCCACCGTATTCTCCTCACTCCCTCACACAATGTGAGATGTCGTGATTCCACTATTGGTGCCCTTGAAGGCGGCGACCGAACCTTTACAAACAAGGTTGGGGCTCTCTCCACAACCGAATTGGAGGCTCCCAACGAAACCACGGAGCTTCACCACAATGGAATGTGGCTCCGAGGTGACCTCAACCGTCTAGGGTGCTCAAACACCCAAGAGTAACAAAATCCACACAAGAAAGTATGAGGGAATGAAATATCCTTTGGTGGAAGTGTAGATCTAGATCTCCTCCTTCTATCCCTAGCAAATCAACAAGTTTGAGTGGCTAGAGAGAGAGATCGGGCAAGAGAGGTTGAATGGCATTAATGGTGAAGAGAGAGAGAGAGGCAAGAGGTGAGTGTGGTAGGTGGAAGAACCACCCTTATATAGAAAACCCTAAAAATCCAACCGTTACTGCGGAAACAGCACTGCAGCGGTACAATTGCTCCTTGTCCCGGTACAACCGGGACTCACGGATGTACTGTAGAACCCTACCAACCGGTACAACCGGACAGGCAAGCGGTAGTACCGGTTGTGAAGAACAACCGGAACAACCGCTCAGCCACTGCTCAACCACCGCTATGAAACAGAAGCGAGACACCCCTGTGAGCGGTGATTGAGCGGAAGTGCGCCGGTGCAACCACCTGGCCCTGGAACCCTGGGTGGCTAAGTCCTGAGCGGTACAACCGCTTAGGGCACCGATGGTACCGGTGTGCGGAGCACAACCGGAACAACCGGGCCACCACCGCCCGAGTACCGCATCAAAACAGAACCGTGACCGGTTTTTGAGCGGTACCTGGCCGGTACAACCGCTGATGAACACCCCAGAAATTTTAAGCATGGGGTGGTACCACCGCCCGGGGGCAGTGGTACAACCACTTGGGTATGCACTGGGATGTTCAACCCTAGGGTATCACCCCTGGGGGAGTGGTTGGGTCGGGGTCAAGGCCCAACGGTACAACCGCTCGAACGAGCGGTACAACCACTGAGAGTACCCAGCAACAGTTGAAAAGATGGGGAGCTCTCTCTCTAATAAGAAACAGAAGGCAAAGGTGGGTGAGGAAAAAGTGTACGTGCAATGATTCACCCAACTCCTTCTGATGTGGATTCCCTGTTAATAGTACGGGTTTCCTATGACCAAGGAGATAAACATGTAGACAAACACCGTCTTCGATATTTTCCTTCCAGGGAGAATAACTAATCAATGCAAGCCTAATCACCGAGAACCTGAAGCACTTAGCACAAGATTAGACCAACAAAGGGTTGTCATCATCATCCAAAACACAAAGTAGGGATATGACCTTACAGCGGTCTTAGTGGGTCGCTCCGAAAAGTTCACCACATAGAGACTGTTCTCGACATGAGTCTTGCTCCACAAAAGGGCCACGGTATCAAGATCAAAGAATGTTGCAAAAGCCCATAAGTGCAAGTTGATGAACGGAAAGCAAGTTGTATGCAAGGGACTCGACAAGCATGACCTTCTCAATAGATAAATCTTGAGAGATGACAACCTTGCTAAGTCCCAATACCTTAGATGTTGAAGCATCACCGAATTGTACATGGGTGGGCATAGATGAAATTGGATGCACATCCAACACCAAGTCCTTGCTCCCAGTCATATGATTTGTTGCTCCACTATCAAGCAACCATGACACCCCACCGGAAGCAAACTCCTACAAGGGATCAATGCTTGGATTTAGGTACCCATTTTCGAATGGGTCCTTTGATGTTAGTAACAAGGGTCTTAGGAACCCAAATAGACCATTCAATGTAATCATAAGAAGAACCAACTATTTTTTCATAAACATGCCCATCACTAGCATGGCACAAAACATAAGGGTTAAGTCACCGGCTTTGTTGGTAGGGGCGGTTTTGCCCTTCTTGGCATTACCACCAAATTCATTGTTCTTCTTCTTCTCATGAGTACCCTCACCCGCCTTGATAAAGGTTTCCTTGAGCGGGATAGGTTGATCGGTCTTCTTCTTCTTCTTTGACCTGGGTACAAACCCATGTCCTTCCTTTCCCACAACTTCCTTTTGATTACTCAAAAGGTCATTGAGGTTCTTCTCGCCTTGTATGCATGTCACAAGGCCCTTCTCAAGTTGCTCTTTCAACTTGGCATTTTCCTCCACAAGATGCACATGCTCACAACAAGGGTTAGTAGCATGGGCATTATCAATTAGGACGAAAGGAGGACACGTGGAAATCTCCTTGGTTATCTTCACTTGGAGTTGATCATGACTCCTTGAGAGAAGCATGAACACCCTTCAAGACCTTGTGAGCCTTGTCAAGTGTATCAAACTCTTCCTTGAGTCTATGATGGCCAACCCCAAGTGTAACTTTCTCGGATTTAAGCACACGAGTAAGAAAAGTAGCACAATCAAGATCTTTTTGCAATTTAGCATGATCAACATTGTGTGACTCCTCAAGAGTCAAATGAAGACCTCGCTCTTCCTCTAGAGCAATGGAAAGATCCACAATCTTATCGGCATAGTCACGACTATGCCCCTCCAACTTGGAGATAGTATCCTCATGGGACTCAATGATATCGTTGGACTCACCAAGTTGTTCCAATAGAGCAACAAAGTGCTTCTTAGATTCACCCTTGAGGTTACTCACAAACTTGGTAAACTCATTTTCATCAACATTCACCACCTCACTATCATCAACACAATCTAACAATGAAGGAGTATTAGTGATGGTGGTTTTGATGTTTGAGGTTACCTTGTTGATACCTTTGGCCATGAGACACTTGGCAATGGTGTTCTCATTGGGTGCCAATGAGAGGCACCTTGGAGGGGGAAGATATGGAAATGGCCACGGTTGTCGTTGACATTCCTTCACTACTTGTGTCTTCATCATCATCATCGGAGGCATACTCTTCATGTGCCACCAAGCCCGTTGGAGGTATATTCTTGGTGAAGTTGTTCTTGCTTTGGAAAGACTTGGCTTGTCTTTGCGAATGAGTTTGCCACCAATGTATTCCCTCTTCTCATAAGGGCACTCCGCCACAAAGTGACTCACATTACCACAATTGTAGCAAGTCCTCACACGTTGCTTGTTCTTTGGGCCACTTGAGTTGTTCTTGGTGAAGTTGAGCCTTGAGTTCCTCTTGTTGCCCCAAAATTGCCTTGACACAAGAACCATGTGCTCATGGTAAGCATATTTGATGTCCTTGGGGCAACTATCCTCTTCTTCCTCCTCTTATTCTTCCGGAATGGCCTTGGCCTTCAAGGCAAGAGTGGGTGAGCTTTTCTTTGACCGGACACAAGCAAGAGCATTGTCGATGGTCTTGTTCATGATGTTCATGGCAATAAACTCATACAACACTTCACTTGAGGTTAAGGTGTGGAAATCCAGCCTTTGACGAATCACAGAGGACATGGCCTTGTTGAATGGCATGATGGCCTTGAGAAACTTGCGCTTGATCCAATTGTTCTCTGTATCCTTGTTGCCATGGTTTTGGAGAGCAACCGCAAGGGTTGTCACCCTCTGGTAGAGATCACACGGATCCTCATATTCTAACATCACGAATTCATCAGCCTCATCAAGGACAACTTCAAAGTTGGACCGTTGGATGCTTGAGCTCCCCTTGTACAAAGATATGATGTCTTCCCAACAATCCTTTTGCACGAGTGAGGGGACGCAAGTGAGATAGATCTTCGGGAGGAACCGCATCTTGAAGGATGAACCAGGCAGGGTGATTGTATTGATTGCCCACTTCTTCTCTTGGGGTGAGATTGTTTGGATCATGTAGGTAGAAGCCTTGATCAATGAT
This sequence comes from Triticum aestivum, assembly GCF_018294505.1. Taxonomy (NCBI): domain Eukaryota; kingdom Viridiplantae; phylum Streptophyta; class Magnoliopsida; order Poales; family Poaceae; genus Triticum; species Triticum aestivum. The sequence goes on from NC_057800.1 coordinate 547,103,996, forward strand.
TTTCTAAAGGTTTTTTGAGTTGTGATTCAAATGAGACTTGATGCAAAAAACCCAATTAGCAAAATCACCCTTAACAAGCTTAGGAGGAAGACCAAGATGGTTAATGCACGGTGTAGGGACCGGTCCTCCATAGACCGGGGGGAACCGAGGCAAGGGTTCCCATCCCATTCTTGTTGTGAGGGGAAGAAGTTTGAGTACCTTTAGCCGCTTCCTTGCCGGAATTGGCCTCTGACTCCGATGCGGTGGGATTAACCAGAAGCAAAGGATCAGGAGTGGCTTTCAACCCCTCAAGCAACTCTTTAAGCATGGACTTGACTTCGGTTGTCATTGTTGGGGAACGCAGTAATTTCAAAAAAAATCCTACGCACACGCAAGATCATGGTGATGCATATCAACGAGAGGGGATAGTGTTGTCTACGTACCCTTGTAGACCGTAAGCGGAAGTGTTATGACAACGCGGTTGATGTAGTCGTACGTCTTCATGATCGACCGATCCTGGTACCGAAAGTACGGCACCTCCGCGATCTGCACACATTCGGCTCGGTGACGTCCCACGGACTCACGATCTAGCAGAGTGTCGAGGGAGAGCTTCGTCGGCACGACGGCGTGATGACAGTGATGATGATGCTACCGGAACAGGGCTTCTCCTAAGCACCGTTTCGATATGACTGAGGTGGATTATGGTGGAGGGGGCACCGCACACGACTAAGAGAACAATGATCAACTTGTGTGTCTATGGGGTGCCCCCTCCCCCGTATATAAAGGAGTGGAGGAGGGGGAGGGCTGGCCCTCTATGGCGCGCCCTGGAGGAGTCCTACTCCCTCCGGGAGTACGATTCCCCCTCCTTCCCTAGCTGGACTAGGACAGAAGGAAGGGGGAGAGAGGGAGGAAGGAAAGGGGGGCGCCCTCCCCCTTCCTAGTCCAATTCGGACTAGAGGGGGAGAGGGCGCGCGGCCTGCCCTGGCTGCCTCTTTCTCTCTCTCTCTCTCTCTCCACTAAAGCCCATTAGGACCCATATACTCCCCGGGGGTTCCGGTAACCCCCCCCCCCCGTACTCCGGTATATCCCCGAACTCACTCGGAACCTTTCGGATGTCCAAACATAGGCTTCCAATATATCGATCTTTATGTCTCGACCATTTTGAGACTCCTCGTCATGCCCGTGGTCACATGCGGGACTCCAAACAACCTTCGGTTCATCAAAACACATAAACTCATAATACCAATCGTCACTGAACGTTAAGCATGCGGACCCTACGGGTTCGAGAACTATGTAGACATAACCGAGACACATCTCCAGTCAATAACCAATAGCGGAACCTGGATGTTCATATTGGCTCCCACATATTCTACGAAGATCTTTATCAGTCAAACCGCATAATGATATACGTTGTTCCCTTTGTCATCGGTATGTTACTTGCTCGAGATTCGATCGTCGGTATCTCAATACCTAGTTCAATCTCGTTACCGGCAAGTCTCTTTACTCATTCCGTAATGCATCATCCCGCAACTAACTCATTAGTCACATTGCTTGCAAGGCTTATATTGATGTGCATTACCGAGAGGGCCCAGAGATACCTCTCCCACAATCAGAGTGACAAATCCTAATCTAGATCTATGCCAACTCAACAAACACCATCGGAGACACCTGTAGAGCACCTTTATAATCACCCAGTTACGTTGTGACGTTTGGTAGCACACAAAGTGTTCCTCCGGCATTCGGGAGTTGCATGATCTCATAGTCATAGGAACATGTATAAGTTATGGAGAAAGCAATAGCAACAAACTAAACGATCATCGTGCTAAGCTAACGGAATGGGTCAAGTCAATCACATCATTCTCTAATGATGTGATCCCGTTAATCAAATGACAACTCATGTCTATGGCTAGGAAACTTGACCATCTTTGATTCAACGAGCTAGTCAAGTAGAGGCATACTAGTGACACTCTGTTTGTCTACGTATTCACACATGTACTAAGTTTCCGGTTAATACAATTCTAGCATGAATAATAAACATTTATCATGATATAAGGTAATATAAATAACAACTTTATTATTGCCTCTAGGGTATATTTCCTTCAGTCATAGATGTCTTAAGTGAAGTCATGGCTTCATTTAAGTCATCTCGTGTGATCGAAGTCAACTCCACGGCCTTGGGAACTTCCTCCTTCGTGTCAACCATACTCTTCGGGTGGTGAAACCCTTAATAAAGAGACGAGACTCTGGTACCAATTGAAATAATCGATATGGTTGACTAGAGGGGGTGAATAGGCAACTACCAATTTTTAGTTTTTCTTAGCAAATTAGGTTTAGCACCAAGTAGGTTATCTAGATGTGCAACTAGGTGAGCAACCTATATGATGCTAACAATAACAACAATAAAATCAAGCAAGATATACAACACAAGTAAAGCTAGCACAAAGTAAAGGTAAGAAATAACCACAAGTGGAGCCGGTGGAGACGAGGATGTGTAACGAAAGTTCGCTCCCTTTGAGGGGAAGTACGTCCCCATTGGAGCGGTGTGAAGGCATAATGCTCCCCAAGAAGCCACTAGGGCCACTGTATTCTCCTTACGCCCTCACACAATGCGAGATGCCGTGATTCCACTAGTGGTGCCCTTGAAGGCGGTGACCAAACCTTTACAAACAAGGCTGGGGCAATCTCCACAACTTAATTGGAGGCTCCCATCACCACCACGAAGCTTCACCATAATGGAATGTGGCTCCAAGATGACCTCAACCGTCTAGGGTACTCAAACACCCAAGAGTAACAAGATCCGCAAGGGATTAGCGGGGGGAATCAAATTTCTCTTGGTGGAAGTGTAGATCAGGGCCTTCTCAACCAATCCCTAGAAAATCAACAAGTTTGATTGGCTAAGGAGAGAGATCGGGCGAAAATGAGGTTTTGGAGCAACAATGGAGATAGGGTAGGAAGAGATGGTCTTCTTGGGGAAGAAGACCCCCTTTATATAGTGGGGGGAAAGATCCAACCGTTATTCACATGATCAGCCCGCAACACACGGTACTACCGCTTGCCCCAGTGGTACTACACTGGGACAACTCACAGCGTCTTACGAGAGCACATGGGAGCGACAAAAGGGAGGGACAGCTCACAACATCTCACGAGAGCACAGGGGAGCGGCAAAAGGGAGAAAGCCACGAGCGGTACTAGCAATGGTGGTAGGCGCGGTACTACCGCTTATAAGCGGTACTACCGCTCCTACTGCCGCTGCTCGATTGGGTCTAAATGGGACAATGGTAGTATGCCAGAGGTGCTACCACTGGACTACCGCTGAACCCGACACGAGAAACCTGAGACTCGAATCAAGGCGGTAGTACAACGGTACTGCAGTGGTACTACTGCCTGCCTACATAGGCGGTACTACCGCTGGCCTTCTACCTGAGCCACTCCCAACACCATGGAAGGACACTCCAAAGAAGCGGCAAAGGACTAGGGGTGCAAGGGAGTTGTGTACGTGTTGATTCCACCCAAACCTTTCCGATACGGACCCCCTCTTGATAGTATGATATATCCTACGACTCAAGTCCACCAAAAATGAAACGAAGGAAAAAACATCGTCTTCTCTTTTAAACACCGTGGGGAAGAAATCGTCTTGTGCCATACGAAGGATTATCTGAAATGCTCAATACACACGATTAGTCCGTAAAAGCATTGTCATCAATCACCAAAACCTACTTAAAGGGAAATATGCCCTAACAACCGACCTATGTGTAAACCCTATACCTCCCTGGTATCTACTCCCTCCGTTCCAAATTACTCATCGTGGTTTTAGTTCAAATTTGAACTAAAACCACGACGAATAATTTGGAACGGAGGGAGTATGTAAACCACAACGATCTTGTGGTAGAACAACCAAAATGTGCCATAAAGATATACATGGTAGAGCAACTAGATTATATACCCTCATAGCAACGCACCGACAATTACCTGGTAACCTAATAAACTCTGATCCCCAAACACGAGAAGACACGTCATAGAAGAAATACCAAATCTTGGCAAATTTTATTCCAAATCTCCATGCAAAGTAAAGACTAATCATGAGAAAAAATGAGGATGATGGAATAACTAACAACAAGAAGAAACCAACAGAGGTGATGGACGAGCCCGAAGAAGAGAGGCAATGAAAGAGCAAGAAGCAACAACGACAAGCGGTGAAAAGGGGAAAGAGCATGCCGCAACTCTAACCTAAAAGATTAGGGGGTAGAGTGAAAAGCAGAGGCGGAGCCAGCATGTGACTTTCCTGCTATAATATACGTAGATAGATATGTAATCGTATGAACCCAACCAAAAACAAGGCCCGAACCCATCAATCCAACGCCAGGTGAATAGCCTAATAAAAAGCCCAAAAGCCCAATAGTAACTTGCCTCTATACCTCCTGTTCGTACCCTAATCTATTCTTCACGCCCATGATCAGTCGCCACTCGTCGCCACACGCCATGGCATATTGACGGCAGCAAAGCCGGCAATCGTTATCCAAGACTCCAAATTCTAGGTACTGAGATTGCATCACCACATCGCCTCTCTGCTGTTCATATTTTAATTTTCTAATTGCTTACTCCATGTACTTATTTTGTTTGACCGATCTAGGGTATAGAAAGATGTATATTTCTCAAAAGAGGTCGATCACTACATCCAAATAATATAACTCAAGGCCACCTTAAGAGCATCTCCAACAGGCGCCGGTCGCGTCGCGCGCAAAAAACAGATATGCCGCGCGCGCATCGTCTGGTTTGGCGCGGCGCACAGCGCTGTCTCCAGCAGCCGCGCTAAAATGCAGCGCGCGGGCGCCGCTCCAGCAGCGCCCAAAAATGCAGCGCGCGCGACGCGCACAAATAACATATGCATTCGAAAACAAAAGCAAAAAAAATCAAAAACAGACAAAAATAAATAGTTCAATTTCGTTTATTACAACTCAAACAAACAGTTTATCGTTCAATACAATAAATAGTGCAATTAAACACAACAAATAGTTCAACAATACAATAACGAATGCACAAATCATGATGCTCTTTGTCGTCCATTCTATGCCCACCACTCCTCAATGAGATCCTTCTAAAGATCATTATGCGCTGTGGGATGTCGAATGGCATGATAGGAGGCAACAAAACGGGCCACCCTTTCAGCCCTCCGTCGCACTCGCACCGGATGTCCCAAGAGCTCATACTAAGAGTAGTCTACATCTTGGCCACGCTCATTCTCGATGATCATGTTGTGCATGATCACACAAGCGTGCATTATGTACCAAAGCATCTTCTGATCCCAAAATCTAGCCGGTCCTCTCACAATAGCAAATTGGGCTTGCAAAATCCCAAAAGCTCTCTTCACATCTTTTCTAGCCGCTGCCTGAGCATTGTGGAAATCAAGATTTTTCTTACCTTCTAGCTTTTTCAACGGCTTGACAAAGGTTTGCCACTTTGGATAGATGCCATCCGCTAGATAATAGCCATAGTTGTATGTACGACCATTTGCTACAAACTGCACCGGTGGCAACTCCCCATTTGCAATCTTACTCATCAGTGGTGACTGGTTGACAACATTGATGTCATTCAAAGATCCAGACATTCCAAAGAATGCATGCCAAATCCAAGTCTCTTGATCGGCCACCACTTCAAGGATTATAGTGGAACCCTTTTTTTGGCCGTGGAATTGCCCATGCCATGCCTTTGGACAATTCTTCCAACTCCAATGCATGCAATCTATTGAGCCAAGCATGCCAGGAAAGCCGTGAGCTTTGTTCATCGTCAAAAGCCTTGCGACGTCTTCAGCGGTGGGAGATCTCAAATACTCCTCGCCAAACACTTGCACAATTCTGACTGCGAAGCGCTTGACACACATGATAGTTTGGCTCTCACCCATAGCCAAGTGATCATCAACTAGATCAGCCGGTATACCGTATGCCAACATACGCAAAGCGGCTGTCACCTTCTGAAAGGTGCTATGCCCGAGCTCTCCGGCGGCATTCCTCCTTTGCTGAAAAAAGCGGTCATGGCTCGCTAGTTTCTCTGTAATGCGCCTGAACAACTCGGTGCTCATCCTAAACCGGCGACGAAAATACGACTCGGGGTATGTGGGATTCTTCGCAAAATAATGTCTGATCAATCTGTTGTGGGCATCGATCCTATCCCTCCAATTTTTTTGCCGACCCATAACCGAACCACCGTGTTTCGTTTTTTTTATTAATATGCATAGCTAGGATCATTGCAAGATCCTCCTCCTCTTCCATATCAAATTCTTCTTCGGAAGAATCATACGACGGACTCATCTACAATGTTGAATACTATGCTATAAATAAAAAACTACAATCAACATGCACGAAATTCATGGCTTTTGAGCAATACATACCTTCTAGGCGTTTTGTCGAACACCTAGCGGGCGCCGAGCGGCAGCGAGCGCGCGGGCGCTGTTCGTCGGCGGACCAGCACGCGCGCGGGGCGGCGGGCCTAGAGGGGGGCCGGAGAAAGCGCGCGCGGGGCAGGGATAGGCCGGGAAGCGCCGGGACGGTCGCCGGGTGGCGCGGTCGGCGGCGGCGGCGCGGCTGGAGGGGGGTGGGAGGTGCGAGCGAGTGCGCGAGAGTCTAGCGCGCGGGAGCGGGCGCAGCAAATAAGCGGCGCACGATTGCGTTTCGGCCCACGCGCTGGACTACGTATGCCGCGCGCGCGGTTTTCGCGCGCCCGCTGGAGCAGCTCTTCCGGTTGCGCGCGCGCTAAAAGAGAGGATTTTGCGGCGCGGCGCTAGTTTGGCGCGCCTGTTAGAGATGCTCTAAATGTGGGTAAAGTGCATCATATTTCTGAAGAGGTAACTCATCAATTCCTACATGCGTGTGCCTCTGTTTTGTCTAATGTTTGCTTCCCAAATTGTATTTGCTAGGGTTCTTAATTTTAAGAGTGATTATGTGGTAACTGGAGTATTGCAACCTGTCAATTTTCGGGGACGATTCACATATATTATATGTTATTTTCAGACGGCTAGATGCACCGGAACTAGGTTGACTCTATAATCACACAATTCAATCAGTATGGTTTTATAGTTACTAGTTAAATGTGTTGCTAGGGAATAACAAATGATAATATTTCTGCATTTGCTATTCATAAATGATATTATATTTCTATTCATTATGCTTTTTTGAGTGCTATATAGTTCTTTGAAACATAGCGCTATATATTTGACGAAAAAGGGTTTCCTCCGCTTTGTATTACAAAGCAACCAACTTCGATACAGCCAACGATAGGTGCTGGGGCGGAAGCAGCACAGTCACGCCCAAAAGAAATGAAAGAGAAAACAAAAAAAAAACAAATGCGAACAACGACGGATCAACGAAAACGATGAAGACCCACAACCGCTGCGCCCACCGGAGAATTCCACCACACTCCGAGCACTCCGGATCGCCGCATACCAAGCAACACCTTTAAGAAGGACCGCGACGCCGACGACGCTACTGCCCGGACAAGTCCTAGGGTTTCCCCCGGTATGTAGAGGATTACGGGGGAAGGGGCAAACCCGACGCCCTTCAGGAAGGCACGGTGACACCCACAGACGTCACCGCGTCGGTGCCGGACAAGCCGACATGGATTTCTCCGGACCACCAACCACCCACGACTCCAGACGGTCCGTCATGCGCCACCAAACACGCCGCCCACCAACATGTGCCACCACGGCCGTGCAGTCCCCATTGCCGTCTCACCGTGGCAAACGAAGCGAGACCTGCGGGAACAGAGAAGGCAACCGGGAACGAGGGGCGGCATCAACAGCAGCCACACATGAGGGGACAACCTCCACCTCCCGTGGCGGGAACCGCCCGGACGCAGCAACAGGGGCAAACCGGGCAACTGCGACCAAATCGACCGGGGGAAAGGGACGGTGGAGAAGTGGCCCATGGCCACGACCGGCGCTATGCCGGCTCCAGCTCCCCCGCGAAACCATGTTTCGCCCCCGCGCCGAAGGCCTAGATAGGCCCGGACGAGCCCGAGACGGGCTTGTGAAGCCCTCGTCGCCGCGCTGCAGTACACGAGCCGCCGTCGCCGCTACCCCCTGCACGAGTCGCTTCGCCGTCCGCCGGAGACGCCGCAGAGGAGTTCCGGCCAGGCCCGCCCAGACCCAGATGGGGCCCAAAAGGGCCCAGATCTGGGTCGGGAGGGCATCGCCACCAGCCACTGCAACGCCTTGCCGCCAAGCAGCGGCGCTGCCGCCACCTCGCCACCTGGCACCGCGCCACCCGAAGAGCCACGCCGCCGCCGGATCCGCTGCCGCCGAAGCACGCCACCGCCAGCCGCCAGCCACCCGAGCCGTGGCGCTGCGCGGGAGGAAGGGACGGGGTCACCGCCGCCGGCACCACCCGAGCAAGGCCCGGTGGCGGCGGGAGGGGGAGAAGGGGAGGGAAGGCGCTGGGGAGGACGGGGAGAGAGCCCCCGGTTGCCTCGCTCGGGGAGGCGATGCGGGGGTACGGTGGAGGGGAAGGGAGGAAGGAAGGTGGACGGGGTCGGGGAGAGCTAGCGGCGGCGGGCGCCGGCCGCGGCCGCGGCTACTCGTGAAAGGGGAGCCGGCGGCGGCGCGGGCAGAACCCTAGGGAGGGGGCGCGGTCCTGTTTCGCCCTGGCTCCACCGTCACAGTTCTATGTTTTGCCAGAACACCCATAGCGCTATATATTTGATGCAAGGTGGTGCAAAAAAAATTAACCTTCAGTGCAAAATTAGACTTTACACTTAATTAATTAGACAAAATCCTCACAATTAATCAATGAATGAACCCATCGGCTAAATTTTCTAGCTCCGCCCCTGGTGAAAAGAAGAAAAACCTGAAACCACGAAAAAGAAAAAGGAAAAACCGACATAGTCGCCTCTCCTTGCACCACGTGTCAAGCTAAGCACATCAGGAAACAACTTTTTGTGAAGCGACATTGTGCCACTTGTTGTGCTGAGAGCGGTGGTAAAAACTTGAGGTACTCCTCTTAGGCTGCTTGTAATGCTAATATCATAGTTAGTATCATGCATGTCAACTAGACAATTTTGATAAGGTGTCATAGAATTTAATGAAGAAAGAGATGATTGAGTATCATATCATGATACCGTATTATAATAAATGCTACACCATTATGTGTCATGCATGGCAATAAATAAAGTACTACATGATACTCCCTCAATTTACTTATACAAGGCCACTATGAAATAAATATTTTGCGTCTATACAAGTCCACCAACAACAATCGAGGCAAGAATTAATGACGTTTCTTCGTACTAGCAACTTGTTTAATACTTGCATGCATTCAGTCATAATGATACTAGCTACTTTCTCCACTCACCTTTCTTGCATGCATGCGATGTATTAATGATCATAGTAAACGAACAGAAAAGTTAAGTTGCAAAACATGTATTAAATTTTATCTTGGTACCTGTAATTTGAGTTTGTGGCCTTATATATAAAAATGAAAGAAGTACTATGCATTAAGGAGATAGTATCATACACTAGTATTATATGCATGATACAACTATATGATACTCACCATTACAACCAGCCTTAAAGTAACGATTTCGCTTAAAAAAAATGTCTCGTCAAATATCCATAGCTTTCTTGCTCGGATCGGATTGTGGTGGCTCCCGAAGATCCCCCACTACGTCCGTCCATCACTTCCTTTTTTCACACCTAACTCGGGCTCGAACCGGCTCTCGCTGTCGGGTCATAGCAGGCGCGCTCGTGCCTGTCTCCTCCTCCTACCCAACAAACGTGTCGCTAACCTCGGGACCATCCACACGGCTGGCCTGCCTCGGCGTCGGCGTCGGCGTGGCAGGCAGCCTTAGTTAATCCCAGCCTAACCCTCCAATTATACCACCACCACCACTAATCTCATCCTCCCTCGCTCCCTCCCTCCCTCTATACAGTACGCTCGCGGCTCGCTCAGCTTTTGCCTCCTTCCCTTCCCCGCCGTCGCCGCTGCTTCCTCCCTCCCTCCACTCTGCCATATAAAAATGGCCCGCCGCGACACCTCACACTGACACTGCCTCGTCCCGACGAATCACGCGCACACATTCACACTGGGCTTGGACTCACCGCCGCTGCTGCCGCTTCCGGAGCTAGCAGACAGCAACGAAAGCTGGTTCCGGTGGATCCTCGCCGCCGCCGCCGCAGCTAGTAAGCCGAGCGGAACTGGATCCGGCGCGGGAGCAGGAACCGCGCGCGCGCCGGGGCTGTCTCGAGGGAGAAGAAATGTAAGCCGCAGGTACTTCAAATTTGAGTTCCTTCCTCTGTTGCTGTTGTTTCCACCGGTGCGCTAGCTAGCAATCCGTAGAGCGGACGATTGTTTTTCCTTCTGGGTCATGGAGTTGTCCCTCTTGCTTGGCCCGTGGTCTACTGAACGGAGGCGTCCTCTCGAGGTTTCTCTGCTGGCTTTCTGCTTTGCCAGATCTGAGCGAGAGCCGTCGGCATGGCACGCGCGATCTTGTTCGGTTTCAGTCCAGAGCTTGCCTTTTTCTCCGCTGATTCGTTGGGACCCGGCCGCGACTGCGAGAGCCGCCGGCAGATCTGGAGCCTCGGCTGGCGCGGGCGCCATTAGATCCGCTTCTCCCCGCGCGCGCTGCTGCTCCTCCTACTATTAAAGGTTGCGACGAAAGAAATGGAAAGAGTTGCCATTTTTCCTCCCACGCTGAGCCGTACACGGTTGGTTTCTTTTCCCATCTCGGCTGCTGGCCCAGGTTGTACTTGGTACGCTGTGCATCATCATGGGCAACCCAATTCTCGCCATGTTATGTCACCAATGACAGTTATTTCTTCTTCTCCTACTGCCAAATTGATTACTGTAGTAAAGCGCACAGCTCATCTCATCTCAACCTTGGTTTCCCTTTTCCTGCCGGCGTCTAATAATAAACAAAATCAGAGTATCATCAAGCAATTGGAGAAAGTTTTTCTCTCTCGTCCTGGGCGTACTACTTGCTGAGCCATTATTGAGCCATGATGGGTTGCTCTATCCGAATGACCAATCGAATGCACCTTTGCTACAGTTTCGTTTTGTCCCTTCTCTCCAAATTTCATCATTTTATTTCAACGAGCAGAATGTGTATGCTATACTGCTGTTTGCTAGCTTGGTTGTTTCTTCGCCGCTGTTGAATTACTCATACGTCATTTTGATGAAGAAATTATTATTCCCGAGCGTGTATTTCCAATGTATATGTAGTGCCGGCTACGAACTGATTGAGCAATTTCAAATCATGATGGACTTGTTTCTATCTTCTGCAGATACCGATTTGCACATCGATCAGTTGAATTACAGGCCATCTTGAGAGCTGGATAGTACTGAAAATGGGTGTATGGAGCTTCAAGAGGAAAGCTCTGATGTCGGGGCTTTGGTCTCAGCACCATCAAGGAACCTGTCATCCTCTTCCTCGACATTTGTTTCTGCCAACCAGTCACCTTTCTTCACACCACGGTCACTGTCTGCTCGTCGCCCGGAGCATGCTCATGTCCAGCACAATAACTCCCCAACTGGTATCGCGCTGAAAATCGGTGATATTCTTTCCACTGACACTCTGGTACAGCAGGGGCAGTTACCATCAGCCAACATAAGGTTATTGCTAGACGATGCTTCTCCTCCTCCCAGCCTTTGCACTTCAAGTAATTTTGGAACTCCAGCAATTGTCTATAACAATCCCAGCTTCATTTCCACCTTCAATGGCCCATACCAAGGTAGTTCGTCAGCGACTCCAACTAGCAATTGTGATCGTTCAACTCGAAAGGAGAAACAGAAGAGACAGGTGGGAGTATATCGGAAATCTTCGTCCTCTCAACCTACGCCATCAGCAGCTTCTGTCAGTAGGCTTCGGACCTATGATGTGTACATAGGGTTTCATGGCCGCAAGGCTTCACTGCTGAGGTTCACAAATTGGCTTCGTGCAGAACTTGAGATTCATGGAATCAGTTGCTTTGCTTCTGATCGGGCCAGGTGTCGGAATTCACACAGCCATGATGCTGTTGAGAGGGTAATGAATGCTTCCACATATGGAATTGTCATCCTTACAAAGAAGTCATTTGGCAATCCTTATACCATTGAGGAGCTCAGGAACTTCTTTGGCAAGAAAAATCTGATCCCTATATTCTTTGACTTGAGTGCTGCTGATTGCCTTGCCAGAGATATCATAGAGAAGAGAGGAGAACTGTGGGAAAAACATGGCGGTGAGCTGTGGATGTTATATGGTGGAATGGAGAATGAATGGAGGGAATCAGTTGATGCTCTTTCTCGGGTGGTAGATCTGCAGTTAGAAGCGAATGATACCAATTGGAGAGCCTCCATACTGCAAGCAGTTATCCTTTTGGCCACGAAATTAGGTAGGAGAAGTGTGGTTGATCGGGTGAATAGGTGGAGAGTGAGGGTGGAGAAAGATGAATTTCCTTTCCCTCGCAATGGTGATTTCGTTGGGAGGAAAAAGGAGCTCTCGGAGTTGGAGCTCATTTTGTTTGGTGATGTCAGTGGGGAAGGGGAAAAGAAGTATTTTGAGCTCAAGACAAAGCACAGAAGAAAAGGCCCTGTGAGTGGCTGGTCTGCTAACAATTATGAGCAACTAAATGCAGATACCATCAAGGGAAAGGAACCAGTTTTGTGGAAGGAGACTGAGGAAGGCATTGAGATGCAGAGACTGGGCACTCCACTGCAGCATGGCCGACAACCGAGAGTGAAGAATGGTGGGAGATATGGAAGGAAGAAAAAAACTAGGAAGATACTCTATGGAAAGGGCATTGCTTGCATATCAGGGGAATCTGGAATGGGCAAGACAGACTTGGCTTTGGAGTACGCATACAGGTTCTCCCAGAGATATAAGATGATTTTGTGGGTCAGAGGGGAGAGCAGATACATTCGACATAATTATTTGTCTTTGCGGACTCATTTGGAAGTAGATTTAAGTGTTGATACTCGCTTGCATGAGAAAGGAAGTGACCGATGCTTTGAGGAGCAGGAAGAGGAAGCCATTGCCAAGATAAGACAAGAACTGATGCGGGACATACCGTATTTAGTTATCATTGATAATCTGGAGAGTGAGAAGGATTGGTGGGATAAGAGAGTCATAATGGACCTTCTCCCACAATTTGGTGGAGAGACTCACTTCATCATAACAACACGCCTTCCACGGGTGATGAACTTGGAGCCAATGAAGCTTTCTTATTTATCTGGTGCTGAGGCAATGACTTTGATGAAGGGTGCTGTCAAGGAATACCCGCTAATGGAAATTGATGCGCTCAAGGTCATTGAAGAAAAGCTTGGGAGGCTCACTCTTGGCCTAGGTATTGTTGGAGCTATACTCTCGGAGCTTCCAATTACTCCAAGTAGGCTTCTTGACACGTTGAATCGGCCATCGCCCATAAGAGATTTTTCTTGGAATGACAGAGAAGTAATCAGCTTGAAAAATCATGAAATCCTTGTTAGACTCCTGGATGTCTGCCTATCGATATTTGAGCACGCAGATGGCCCCAGGAGTCTGGCAATTCGTATGGTTCAAGTGAGTGGTTGGTTTGCACCATCTGCAGTTCCAATTCATATGTTGGCTCTGGCTGCACATAAAATCCCAAAGAAGCATCGGAGGGGTCCAAGGTGGAGGAAGTGGTGGCGAACACTAACTTGTGGCCTTGCAACTTCTAGGATGCAGAGATCTGAAGCTGAAGCAGCTGCAATGTTGATGAGATTTGGAATTGCCAGGTGCAGCGCAAAGTCTGAGTATATCCAGTTCCATGATATGATCAGGCTATATGCTCGCAAGCGAGGAGGCACAAGAACGGCTCAAGCTGCAGTCCAATCAGTGTACCTCCGAGGATCAATTAAACATTCTTCTGAGCACCTATGGGCTGCCTGCTTCATGGCTTTTGGATTTGGTTCTGATCCTTTTCTGGTAGAACTGAGGCCATCTGAGTTGATGTTCTTCGTGAAGCAGATTGTCGTGCCACTTGCGATAAACACATTCATCACATATTCCCGATGCAATGCTGCGCTGGAGCTGCTACGCCTGTGCACGGACGCATTGGAGCGTGCAGCTGAATCCATGCTCTCCCATGCTGGCAAATGGAGGGAAACATCAATCTCCTGCTTTAGGCCAGTTCAGTCAGAAGCCCAGTACACCTATCTTTGGCAGGAGCTGGCTCTTCTGAAAGCTTCTGTACTAGAAACACGGGCAAAGCTGATGCTCCGAGGCGGACAGTACGGCATCGGGGATGACCTGATACGGAAGGCCATATTCATTCGCACTTCCATCTGCGGCGAGCACCACCCGGACACGGTCTCGGCTCGAGAAACCCTCAGTAAACTAACAAGGCTCCTTACAAATGTCCACCTTAGTTGATTCATATAGCTTAGGACTTCACCCATATATTCTTTTTAGTGTGGCTTTTTCATAATCGCCGTACAAATACCCCCAGAATATCAAATAACAAAGTATATTTGTCTTCATCATTTCACTTCTTTTTTCTTTTTGCTACTGTTACTAAATGTACCCTATCTTATTTCATCCCTGTTAGGACTCTCTTCAGGGTTCTACCAATATATGTTGGCTTTGGAGCAAGCCACTGTGTTGTTGTTACTAGATTGTACTAGTACTTCCAACTGCATGCACAGAAGACTTTGAATTGGTCCTTGTAAGTTCTGTCCTGTCTGATGATATGATGCCATGATTTTGTTCGAAACTGTGATCCGGTACAGAATCGGCTCTGATGGGAGATGGATGTGGAATTGACGCATGAACTGTTTGCGTTTTTGCCGTGTCTGTTGATTTGAGCGCTGAGCATTGTTGCTGTGAATGATGCCTCTTGAGCTTGCACGGTCGTATGCTGCCACTGGAATTGGGTTGAGGAGAACATGTGGCCCCTGAACGTGCGCCATCCTGTTGTCCACTCAGCCCATGTTCCCTCTGATCAATGAATTTACAAATTTCATCTTATTTGTCCTATATTGGTGCAGTGGTGCTCACTTTTAGCATTGTATAGTTCGCAAAACTTAGTGACTGGTATTAAACTATCTAGAAATAATTTTATCTGAATGCTAGAGTGACCCACTAACATGGAGCCCTAGCTGCAGGCACATCACTACCTGTTTCTTTCGTGCAGTAGCTACCTGTTGCTGAAGGGCGGCTGGAGAAACATAAAAGATGTCAGATTCGTGAAATCTAGTGCTGAATTATGGGGTGAGCTAACAACAATAGCATATAACTTTTGAGAATTTACTTTCATAATTCTCCTCTAGATGGCCAGGCCCTCTCTTGTTCCTAACCAACTCGTATAATTTCCAGAAGACAAGAATTAGTACCACATGAATTTTGCATTAAAAGGTGTTATACACGTTCAACAATATGCATCTTTTCTAAACCACAACCTCGAAGCATCTTTTCTAAACAGAGGCAAAAGATGTCTCATCCACTAATTAAGTAGTTGGACAAGAGTTTAACAAAAAAAAGGACTTTGCAAGGTTATTACTCTTCTGTCATGATTTGACCCAAATATTCCCCATCCGCAATGATCAAAAGACTTGCCTCTTTCTTGATGACATCAAGGAGGATGAATGGAGTAACGAAGCATAGTGAGTGAAAGCATTGCCCTTTCATGGATTCTTTGGCATGGTGAGTCCAGTGCAGGATCTGCTTTGATGATAGATGGTGTCGATTTGACACATGACCTATTTTCGTTTCGTTTTTGCCGTGTCGTTGGTTTAAGTGCTCAGCATTGTTGCTGTGATGTCTTTGTCTTTGCTTAGTCATATGCTGCCACTAGAATTAGGTGGAGAAGAACATGCGGCCCCTGAGCCTGCACCGTCCTGCTGTCCACTCGCCCATGTTCCTCTGATCAATGAATTTACAAAATTCATCTAATCATGGAGAATTTTACTGACCAGCTCATATGATCTCCGAACAAAGCACTAGCATCACACAAAATTTGTATTAAGGTGCTGCACGCATTGATCAGTACGCTACAACCTCAAATCATGTGATCAACCTCCATCTCCATTTAGTTTTCAAGGAGAGAGAGAGAGAGAGAGAGGGAGAGAGAGAGAGAGAGATCACAAATGCCAAATAGTCACTGACGTTCAGTTGGACCAAGAAAGATGTTACACAGACAGGCGAAATGTCAAATCTGTCGAAATGATGTCAGGGAGGGAGATAACACAGCAACAGTGCAGCAACAGGGACCTGGACCAGCAGCTTCATGGATGGGGATGCAACGGACTTGGATTAGCGGCAAGAAGGAACAGATGAGCTGCACCGCGCCGCAGCTCAGTCCATCGATAGTACAGGCAAGGAAAAAATAACAAGGAACAAGAACAGATGTCTCTCTCTCTCTCAGGTTCGTTACAGGGCTCGACGGCGTTATTCCATCTTCCGGCGAAGACGCGCGCGCTCACTTCATCTTGGCCTCCGTGAAGAGGACGTGCTTGTTGACGCGGGGGTCGTACTTCCTGAACTCGAGCTTCTCCGTGATCCGGCGAGGGTTCTTGCGCTTCACGTAGAAGAACCCCGTGCCGGCGGCCGACACGAGCCTGATGAAGATGGACGCCCGCTTCGCCTTCCCCATCCGACGAGATTTCCTCCTTGCCCCGGCGAAGATAAAGCTGGAGACGACTGATCAGAGCGCGGAGATCATTGTGATGCAGGGCCAGGAACCTCCCATTTTGGGATTAAAGCGAGGGAGAAGATCGGGAGAGAGGAGCGGCTTACGAGGTGGCGGGATTCGAGGACGAGGAGGGGCACACCGGATCGTCGCTTCCCTTTCCCGGTTCTTGGGGCGGCGCGGCGGCTAGGGTTCTAGCGGAGAAGCAGGAAATGGTGGTGGGGAGTGCGGTGTGCGGACGGGGAGGCTATACCTTCCGTGGGCTGGGCTGGGCTGGGCTGTGGCGACTGACCTTCGTGTGATATTTTTGGGCTCCCAGCTCGAATAGCATTTTTTTCTCAAAAAAAGAAGAAGCTCGAATAGCATTCTCTCTCAAAAAAGAAGAAGAAAAACTCGAATAGCAAACGAGTCGGCCCTCTTGCAGCAAGGCAACACAACGTGCAGTCGTTCTAGTTCTAGCCTAAAGAAAAGAACATTTATTGGAGCCACACTCACTACGATGAATTAGACCGTTTTGATTGATAAAAAAAACAAGACCATGGTCAAAATTTTCACCTGGCTTGTCACTTACTCCCTCCGTTCCGAATTACTTATCGCAGGTATGGATGTATCTAGATGTATTTTAGTTCTAGATACATCCATTTGTGCGACCAGTAATTTGGAACTGATGGAGTAGAAGTTACAGTAGATGATTACATTTGTGGACCCCTGCAAAAAAAAAAGATAACATTTGTGGAGGTGATAAGTTCTTTTGCCCACACCTTCACAAAATCATAAAAAAATGCATGCACGTAGACAAGACATCAATGTTTATGTTACTGTTCATCTAGGATCATTGGAGCTCGAGATCACATGAGTATCGATGATATTAAGTTATCACCTTTGAGATGGGCATCTCACACAACCTTTTTAAAAACCTTCAAGATTAATCTAACTTACGTTTGGTCTCTCGTAGTTTCACAAAAAACATTGTAAACAGTTGAAATGTCGATCTTAAAGAACATTAATTTAACTCTTAACTTATATTGGATCTTTGGTTGGAGATGGAGTCGCTTTCAGCGGTAAACATGGTGAATGAAAGAGAAATAGACCGGTCTGTCTATGCTTATTTGGTGGCGGAGATTAAACACTTTCGATCTCTTCGTATGACTTGTATTGCTCATGTCAAGCATAGTCAAAATCTTGTTAGCAATTTCTTAGCTAAATTTGCTAGTAGGGAACATAGAACTGTAGTCTGACTGGGCTCCGGCCCCCAGAAGTCGTCGATCTTTATAAGGTGGATTGTATGGTTGAGTAATACAAGTTTATACCCGCAAAATAAAAATATTGGATCTTTGGTTCTTTTACCATTTGTCTTTATTCCAATTTGTCTTTATTCCAATTTGTTAGGTTCGGTGTCTACACTTTGTTTAGTTAATACATAGTTGCCTAAAAAAGAAGTAAACAAGCTAGCCACACTTAGCATGCGCATTAAGTGGTATCATCTTTCTCTAGAAAAACAACAACATATAGCTAAAATAAATAAACCCTCTATTAAGATAAGACTTGGAGCAATAGTTATTTTGTCGACATAGTATGTAATAAAAAATACCTATGATTACAGTGTTATAGTACCGCATAAGCTACTGAGTACAAGATTTGCCTCAACGAATCAAAACGTTCTTTTTCCTCACTCTTTATTACCTTTTTATCATATATTTTTACTGAAATAATACAAACAGCTTAGCAACGATACTGGTGCCAAGAAACTGCGGTAGCATATTGTGGGTTATCAGTGATTTGGTCTTGCCTATTTTATCGCTCAGCGCCAACATTTTACCGTTTATTTTTGCATTTTCTCCACCGCTGATTACAACTAAGGTTCAACACAACGTAGTTTAACAATCGGTAACTGCAACAATACAAGCTCAAAAACTCAAAAAGGTAAAAGGTAAAAAGTATGACTGAAGGAAGGGTACAGAAACTGAGGAGAGTCATGAACCCGACGGAGATCAATGGTTAGAAATCTCAAATGCTGATCGCTTAAACAGTTAGTAGAAATCTCAAATGCTGATCAACGGAGTAGAAGCGTCCAAATCAAATAATCTCATACTGTACTAGGGAGCGCCATTGTCCGAACAGAGCCGCAGCCTGAGCAGTTTCAGTAAAAAAAGAATGAAATTTCATCAATTTCAGAAACAGAGGAACCCAATGCATATATGCGAGTTTGAAACGAAATTCATTCTAGTGCTTCATTAGGGGGTTGACTACAACCGAATTACAACACCTAGGTATAGACGCAATTCAGTTTGATCGTGACACGAGTTTAAATTGCCGACATAGCATGGACCAGATCAAGCTGAATTGTTCAAACTACCAAGTCCCAGCACAGAAAAACATTAGGTCAGTCAACAGGCACGTTCTATGCTAGTCAGCTTCATTTCTTCCAGATGTCATACTCTCCGCTCCGCCACTGGAAGTAGTAACTGGTTTCTCGTTCGAAATGAGGCTGACATGCCTATCATCTTCTGAAACTGAAACACTACAGGAGTTCACAGATCCCATATCAACTTGATGCTGCTGTCTATTTTCAGCTGTCTGAGAACAATAGGAAGATTCTTTATTGGCAGGAACTGAGCCAACTTCATCGTTCCCAGCAGCTGAATTCTCATCAGGGCATTCTGTCTTTACAATCTCCAGTCTTATGTCTGAAGAAGGCTCGTCGGGCCGACTATTTTCTCTGATCATGGTTGCTGGAGGAATCTCCACACAGATATTAAAGAGAGATGGAGCTTCTGATCGAGTAGTACTTGTTTCATCAGCTTGACAATCCATGGAAGTGGACGGATCTAGGTTTCCTGCAACTGAGGATCTCTGATCTCCAGGGTCAGATAATGCTTCATGATCAGCATTCAGTTCCACGTTGTCGTCGTCGTCATCCGAAGCACCATAAAGGCACTCGGTCGGTACAGTTTCCACATCTGCTTCCTGTGAAGATCCATGAGGTTCAACTCCGCTAGTAGTCGCTACAAGAGCATCCCTTCTCACAACATTGAATAAAATACCATTCTCAATCTTTTCCGGCTGCAGCAAGTCACCTTCAGGGACCATGATACTTGTGGAAAGACCAAATGGAGACCTAGGAACAGGAGTATCATGAGGATCGCAACCTGAATTGCCTGAGGTCCTACCAGGAGTAGCAGGCCCTGGATGGTTATCAACTGGCTCTCTACCAATTGGGTGACCAGCAAATAAGTTACTATTCGGTGTAACAATATCACCTTCGCTCCCCCTTGGTGAAATTGTTCTGAATTCTGTGTCAATCTCAAGGTTCTGAACAAAGCTGATGAATTTATTAGCTGAGGCTGTTCTCATGAGAGGGCCACCACTTCTCGTCCATGAGTTCAAGTCTATACTCTCAGATTCACTGTCACTGCTATCATGCATACTATGTTGGAGATGGTGATTTCTGTTAGATGGCCCAGCAGTCCCTCCAACTGCTTGATGGCTCGTAACAGTGGGACATGTGAGCATTTCCTCATCGAGAGAACCAGTTGAATTTTCTCTTGCTATGAGATTCCATGATGGAATCCTTCTAGATGGACAGAGTCTAATTGTAGCACCATATCCTTGTGAAGCAGCTGCTCTTTCTGCACTTCTCTTCAGCCTACGCATGTGGTTCAGGAGGGCAACACATTCATCTAATGCAAGCTCAATAGCGCAGTTTGCCCTGATAGCAGAGAGCTTTTCCCAAGTGCATCGCCTACCCTGACTTGCGGCTTTCTGAAGCTCAGAATACGAAGGATTCTGTATGATCTTCGAATACTGATGATACATAGAGGAAAAGAACATTAGTCAGACTACTGATTAATGTGGTGAAAATTTGACATGCACACGAAAGAATGGATTAAGAAACATTCAAAACCTGAGCAAGTGTGGCTGGCATAACGATTGTCACATCACCTTCCCAATGTTGAGCAAACAACTTAGCTATTCCTCCTAATGGAAATCCAAGTTCCAGAACTTGATTGAACCTATGCTTAACTTCCATCTCAGCAAGTTCAGCAAGCTACATACAAAAAGGATCAGAAGATCATATTAGACAATTGAAAAATTACTTTACCACGTCAATATTGTTTACTTCACCACATCATTCCAGGGGATACTTTGGTAAAATGAATTACTTGGCCATACAGTTCAGCTAATATTTACTGTCAAATATGCCTTGGTGAGCATAGTGCTATGCATTGCGATGCTACTAAGCCATCAAATGACACACATTACTGACAATGAAACATCAAGAAATATAAGCAAAGGAAACATCCTTATGTTCGCATTAATGGGAAGCATGGTCACATCGAAATTGCTCTGAAATCAGACAGAGACTAAGCAAATAATAGAAATAAAGACTATGGAGAAAGCATTTCACGTACCTTTGCAGCAAAGCTGCCTCCGTAAGCCCTGATGATCTCCTTTAGTCTCAGTAATGGAGCAATGTGAGGATTGGCTTGGCTTACTATGAAGTGATTTACGTTGAATAATTCCTTCAATTGCTTCATGGGTAAATCACTTTCTAAGCTGCCATCTCTCCAGCGCCGTGTAGCAGCGTCAGCTCGTTCCTCCACACCCAACAAGAATGGAGCATGAAAAGGAACTGTTTCTCCGAATCTATCTTTGGCCATCAACTCCTGGGCCTCAAAAAGTCCAGGAAAAGCACAGGAAGCAGTTACTGCACTCCAAATGAGAACATGAGGTGATGTCAAATAGTTCAGGCATCGTGGTGGCTCATGTTTTCTTGGAGAACACACAGTAACAACGAGAACCCGGCCAGTCATGTCATATGCCTCTTGAAATGTCAAATTGCTTGTAAGATTTCTCAACTGCGTCTGCAAGTGCCTAATGTCATGAACCGCTCCATGCGTCAAAATTCTTTTAAATACAGGAAAGATCCCACCCATCTGGTCAAAGAATTTCAAGGAATGCCACTCCTCAAAAAAACTCTCTAGTTCTGGCCATGACCGTGTGGCTACAATAGCACACATTATTGCGCCAACGCTTGATCCTGAAATAATCCTAGGTAGAAGCTTATGCTCTACCAAGGTTTTCACAACACCCACATGGAAAGAGCCAAATGAAGCACCTCCACTTAGCAGTAGGGCCGATCTACCAAAGGCATGTCTTGTCTCATGCATAAATGCCAGTTTCTCTTCAAGGGGTAACTCGTCCGAATCAGAATTGCAAACCATTTTCAGTTGAGTAGATACCTCCTCAATGTACTCCTTGATGGTTTTAGGCACCTAATAGATCATTAACAATAAACATTTCAGTGACACTAGAATGTATGTACATATATTGACATAATGTGAACGAATCGTCTGACAAACCAAACAGACTTATTATTCATGATTAACTTGTCAAATAATACATGGACCAAGTTAAAGTTTTACCCAACTGGAATTACAGACACTGCAAATTTCGAGTCCTTTGACTACGGGAAAGGGGAGACAATTCTAATACTCCGGCAACAACCAGTACTATGATCAAAGCGAAAGCAAGGATCAGGTGGCATAAAAAATTGTGGGCAGATGGGCAGCGCAGTACCTGCAGCCTCAACTTGTGGAGCTCGGGGTTGCACATGTTACCAAGGTTCCTGAGCAGATCGGCGCGCATGCAGAAGACGATGTCCCTGAGCGAGCCCTCCTGACGGCGGTGCCTGAGCTCACGGAGCTTGTTGCACACGAGCTCCTCGTCGTAGAGGTCGGCGTCGGTGACGCGGCGCGGCGTCTCCCGCTCGAGCATCCGCGCGGCGTGCGCCCACTCCTCGTAGGTGAGCGCGGCGCGCATCATGTTCCGCCAGAACTTGCGGCGGTAGGCGGACTGCACCCGCGCGCGCACCCCGGCGCGGCCCCCGCGGCCGCGCAGCAGCAGCGCGACGGCGCAGACGGCGAGCAGGATCCCCCGCGTGTTGTGGCGCGGGTGCAGCCAGGCCGCCGCCAGCGGCGCCGCGGCGCGCAGCGCGGCGGCGAGGCGGTGCCGCAGCCGCGCCAGCGAGCCGCAGAGGAGCACGCGCAGCGCGAGCGCGCGCCCCGCCGCCGTGGACGGGCCGATCGCGAACGCCCCCACGCGCGCCTCGTTGGTGATGACGTCCATGGGCGGCGGACGGCGTGGCAGGAGGGAGAGGGCACTGGGCCACCGCCGCGGCCTTGGATCGGAGCAGGGCCGGGCCAAGCTAGGGGACGCGGAATAGAAGGCGAGCGGTGGGGCTTGGCTGCACGCACCTGCAGGCGCGGGCATGGCGTGCTGGGATCTGGGAATGGGCAGACGGAGGGGATCAGAGGAAGGAGGAGGAGTCGAGCTGGGCTTCTTCTTCTCCCTCCCGTGCCGTGCCGTGGATGGGACAAATGCGGCGTCCCGGTCAGGTCAGTCGGGGAAGGAGATAAGGGGGAAGGGAGCGCGACGTACAAGCCAAACTAACTGCGACAGAGGGAGGCCGCCATGTTTCGCGGTTATGTTTATCTCCCGCGCCGACGATGGCCGCGTCATTCATTTCAGCTTGACTCCTCGCCGTTGTGGATCGAGGACGGGGAGAGGGGAGCGGGACCGCGTGACGTGCGCCGATCTGGATATGGTAGACGAGGGGGGATGGCGACGGGCGGTGGCTCCCCTCGGTCGGTGTGCCGGTTTGGACTTTGGAGCCACGAGCGGCCGAGTTTGCGCGGCCGGCCTCTCCACGTGGGGGTGTCGAGCGTTTTCACCGTGGTTTGTGGCTTTGGGTCAACGTAGCTGCCATCTTCGTCTGACCGAAATAGGGCGCATTTTCGGAACAGCAAGGGTGACATTAAGACCAACTCACCCCTAACGGACCGTCCAGTTTGGCCTGTTTTCGTTCGTTTGGGATGGCAATGAGGCCGCTCATGTCCGTTTGGGGCTATTGGGCAGTCGGTGCATCCAACACGTGGCCGCACTTTAAATTATGTCTGGGATAGATGTGATTAAAAAACATAAAAACTAAAAGAGAATGCCAAAAAATAAAATAAACGCAAACATAAAAATATAAAGAATAATTAAACATCACGGCCACAAAACGACCCAGTTCCATAATTCACATAGACATAATTAACATAAAAAAAGAAATTTGTCGCCCGCGCGCTCCTGCCCGTCGATGCCGTGGTCGTGGTCGTCTTCTCAGTGGCCGCCGTTTTCGTCGTCGTTGACGAGGTCGACGTAGGCCGGCGCCGTCCAGAGGTGGGATGGCGGTGCCTGGTACACGGGGGCGGGCTGGAAGGCGGGAGGTGCCTGCACCACCTCCTCTTGTGGCGACGCCTCCCGCTCCGGTGACTGCGGCAGCGTGGGGCACCAGTTCACGCCTCCCACGGCGTCGGCCATCTCTGGAGCCGTGCACGACCAGCTCCACTGCTGGCCCACCAGGCTCGGGTGGAACGCAACCACGGGCTCCTTCTCCAGCACCTCCTCCCTCCGTGGCGCTTCCTCCACCACCTGCACCATCTCCAGCTCGGGGAAGGCAACGTCGTCGGTGGCAGAGAGGGCCATCATGGTCTCCAGGCCCTCTAATGTAGGGTGGAACCCTAGATGACCGATCTTTCATGAAAGGAGCGGATCCCGCGATGAACACGAAGAACGTGAGGAGAAATCACGAAGGGAACACACAGGAGAAACACTCACACCAAGAAGATTCGGTCACACATGTGCTAGATCCTCGAAACATAAGACATACACGATTCGAATCAAACAAAGGACGATACATAGGTAACGGGTTCTTCTCTGTGAGGAGGTCTTGAGGTCTTCCCATTAGGGGTCATGAATCCAAGTGGATCTTCTCTGAGGAGGTGACGGTCTCTCTCGGTGGAGTAGATCTGGATGGATGAGCGAGACTCTATCTCACATATGAGCTATCACAATGCTAACCCTCGAAAGAAGGAGGAGGAGGAGTATATATAGTCTAGGGGGTCGAAAGGGTACATGGGCCTCGGCCCTACACTGTGCGCAGACAGGGGAGGCCGGACGTCCGGGCGTCGGGCCGGATGTCCGGGCGCTCACGAGACGCCGGATGTCCGGGCTTTCGGGCCGGATGTCTGGGTTGGCTTGGCAGCGTCCTGATGCTCTCTGGATAGGGCTGGTCCGGATGTTCGGGCGTCAGGCCGGATGTCCGGGACTTCGCGAGGGGCCGGATGTTCGGGGTCGTGGCCGGATGTTCAGGTTGTTGGGGCCGATTTGGTTGCTCTCTGGATAGCAAGGGTCGGATTTCCAGGCGTTGGGGCCGGATGTCCGGGTTGGGCTGTGTGTCCGGGGCCTGTAGGTACTCGGCGACTGCTGTGGTTGATGCTCCAGGGGCCGGAGGTCCGGGGTCATGGCCAGATGTCCGGGTCCTGGGAGCTGTTCTTGACTCCTTCCGTTGGTTCTCTTCATTCGTGAACTTGGGGACTTGTCCGTCTCCATGTGCATCTTCGGAAGGGTCCTCTTGGTACCTAATCATGCACAACATTTCGGACTTAGGTAGTAGCCATGTCTCGCGTGGATCATATGTGATATCACTAAGGAAGGAAGTCACCTCGATCTCGAGAGCTCTAGCTCGTGCTCGTGTCATAGGTCCTCTTGGCACTTGGTGAGACGAATGGGGATGACCGTAGGATGCTCCGCATCATCTCCCCTCCTTTGGGAAAGATCCGACGTCGGATTGAAATCTTCATCACAATGGTAGGGAGAGAGATCTTTGACATTGAAGATGTCGCTCACGGAGTACTTGTCTTGTGGGATGTCGATCTTGTAGGCGGTGTTGTTGTTGTTGTTGTTGTTGTTGTTGTTGTTGTAGCGTTCAAGCACCTTGAAGGGTCCATCTGCTCGTGGTAGAAGTTTGGGCTTGCGTTCATTGGGGAAGCGGTCCTTGCGAAGGTGTAGCCACACAAGATCTCCAATGTTGAATACCATGGAGTGCTTGTTGATGTTGAGCTTGGTCGCAAGTCATTGTACTTGGCGCTCGATGGTGTGCCTTGTATCTTCATGCATCTTCTTGAGGTAGTTGACTCGGGCACTCCCGTCCATGTTGGTGCGCTCTTGTAGTGGTAGAGGAAGAATGTCCAATGGGGACAACGGGTTGAAATCGTAGACGACCTCGAAGGGGGACTTGCTGGTAGTCGAATGTCTTGTGCGGTTGTAGGCGTACTCGGTGATGGGTAGGCACTCCTCCCACTCCTTGATGTTCGTCTTTATCAACACGCGTAGAGTGGAGAGCGTCCGGTTCGTGACCTCTGTTTGACCGTCAGTATGAGGATGGTATGCCGAAGAGAACAAGAGCTTGATTCCGAGCTTGGCGCATAAGGTCTTTCAAAAGTAACTCAAGAACTTGACGCCGCGGCCCGAGACAATCGTCTTGGGCACTCCATGGAGACACAATATTTCCCTACAAAAGAGATTTGCAACATGTGAAGCATCATCTATCTTGTTGCATGTAATGAAATGTGCCACCTTAGAGAATCGGTCAACAACAAAAACACGGAATCTTTGCCATTTCTAGTTCTAGGCAAACCAAGCACAAAATCCATACTAATATCTTCCCATGGGTGATATGGAATAGGAAGTGGCATATAAAGGCCATGAGATTGAGCTTTAGACTTAGCTTTGCGACATGTAGAGCATCGGTTGGTGAAACGTGAGACATCGCGGAACATCTTGGGCCAAAAATAGTTCTTGGAGAGCGTAGAAAATGTCTTGTCGCGTCCAAAGTGTCCCATTAGTCCTCCTCCATGAGATTCTTGCAAAAGTAACAAACTAAGAGAAGACTCGGGGATGCATAGTTTGTTAGATCTCATAAGATAATCATCTTTGAATTGCAATAGCGTTCCCAAGATGTATGCGTCAAACATTTGGCATATGGAATAGCAAAAGTAGGATCATGCGCATACAAGTCTTTTATGTGCTCAAAGCCAATGCCATTCAATTCAAGTTTGGTGACAAGCATGCATATGCGGGAAAGAGCGTCTGTCACAACATTTTCCTTACCTTTAATGTATTTGATGACATAAGGAAATGACTAAATGAACTCACTCCGTTTAGCATGACACTTGTTCAACTTAGTTTGACCCTTAAGGTATTTAAGCGTTTCATGGTCGGTATGGATGACAAATTCATGAGGGCGAAGATAATGTTCCCATTCATGCAAAACTCACACTAAAGCATATGGCTCTTTGTCATAGATGGGGTAATTGAGTTGAGCTCCAGAAAGTTTTTCACTAAAGTAAGCTATGTGGCGCTTCTCTTGCGTTAACAAACCTCCTATGCCATTACCACTAGCATCGCAATGAATTTCAAAGGGTTTTTCAAAGTTTGGTAATGCAAGCACGGGAGCATGAGTAAGCAAATTCTTAAGCTCATTAAATGCGTGATACGTCTCCAATATATCTACTTTTCCTAACGCTTTCCTCTTGTTTTGGACTCTAATTTTCATTATTTGAATGAAACTAACCCTAGACTGACGTTGTTTTTAGCAGAACTACCATGGTGTTGTTTTTGTGCAGAAATAAAAGTTCTCAGAATGGAATGAAACTTTGCGAGGAATTTTTATACAATAAACAAGAATTTCTGGAGTCAAGACCTACCATAGAGGGGCACCTAGGTGGGAACAACCCACCAGGGCACGCCCCCCTCTCCTGGCGCGCCCAAAAAAACCAGGGAGAAAGAATTATCGTGATCCACGAGACAGAACCATCGTCACCTCTTGTTCTTCATCGGGAGGCCAGGTCTGGAGTCCGTTTGGGAGGGGGGTCTTCATTCTTTGTCATCACCAACCCTTCTCCATCGCCAATTCCATGATGCTCCCCACCGGGAGTGAGTAATTCCTTCGTAGGCTCGCTGGTCGGTGAGGAGTTGGATGAGATTCATCATGTAATCGAGTTAGTTTTGTTAGGGCTGGATCCCTAGTATCACTATGTTCTAAGATTGATGTTGCTATGACTTTGCCATGCTTAATGCTTGTCACTCTGGGCCTGGGTGCCATGATTTCAGATCTGAACCTTTTATGTTATCACCATTATATCCATGTTCTAGATCCGATCTTGCAAGTTATAGTCACCTACTACGTGTTATGATCTGGAAACCCCGAAGTGACAATAGTCGGGACCACTCCCGGTGATGACCGTAGTTTGAGGAGTTCATGTATTCACCATGTGTTAATGCTTTGTTCCGGTTCTCTATTAAAAGGATGCCTTAATATCCCTTAGTTTCCAATAGGACCCCGCTGCCACGGGAGGGTAGGACAAAAGATGTCATGCAAGTTCTTTCCATAAGCACGCATGACTATTTACGGAATACATGCCTACATGATATTGATGAATTGGAGCTAGTGCCGTATCGCCCTAGGTTATAACTATCTCATGATGAATATCATCCAACAAGTCACCGATCCAATGCCTATGAATTTATGTTATATTGTTCTTGCTAAGTTACTACTACTATCATTACTGTTGCACTTGTTACAAAACTACTGCTATCACTATTATCGTTACCATTGCTACTGCTACTATTATCAAAACTATCATATTACTTTGCTACTGATCACGTTGCTGCAGATAATTAATCTCCAGGTGTGGTTGAATTGACAACTCAGCTGCTAATACCTTCAAATATTCTTTGGCTCCCCTTGTGTCGAATCTATAAATTGAAGGAAGTATGCCCTAGAGGCAATAATAAAGTTGTTATTTATATTTCCTTATATCATGATAAATTTTTA
This sequence comes from Triticum aestivum, assembly GCF_018294505.1. NCBI lineage: Eukaryota > Viridiplantae > Streptophyta > Magnoliopsida > Poales > Poaceae > Triticum > Triticum aestivum. The sequence goes on from NC_057800.1 coordinate 547,132,303, forward strand.
TTATTCATGCTAGAATTTTATTAACCGGAAACTTAGTACATGTGTGAATACATAGACAAACAAAGTGTCCCTAGTATGCCTCTACTTGACTAGCTCGTTAATCAAAGATGGTTAAGTTTCCTAGCCATAGACACGTGTTGTCATTTGATGAATGGGATCACATCATTAGAGAATGATGTGATGGACAAGACCCATCCGTTAGCTTAGCACTATGATCGTTTAGTTTATTGCTATTGCTTTCTTCATGACTTATACATGTTCCTATGACTATGAGATTATGCAACTCCCGAATACCGGAGGAACACTTAGTGTGCTATCAAACACAACGTAACTGGGTGATTATAAAGATTCTCTATAGGTGTCTGATGGTGTTTGTTGAGTTGGCATAGATCGAGATTAGGATTTTTCACTCCGAGTATCGGAGAGGTATCTCTGGGCCCTCTCCGTAATGCCCATCACTATAAGCCTTGCAAGCAAAGTGACTAATGAGTTAGTTGCGGGATGAGCATTACGAAACGAGTAAAGAGACTTGCCGAAAACGAGATTGAACTAGGTATGATGATACCGATGATTGAATCTCGGGCAAGTAACATACCCATGACAAAGGGAACAACATATGTTGTTATGCGGTTTGACCGATAAAGATCTTTGTAGAATATGTAGGAACTAATATGAGCATCCAAGTTCCGCTATTGGTTATTGACCGTAGATGTGTCTTGGTCATGTCTACATAGTTCTCGAACCCATAGGATCTGCACGCTTAACGTTCAATGACGGCTTATATTATGAGTTATGAGATTTGATGACCGAAGTTTGTTCGGAGTCCCGGATGAGATCACGGACATGACAAGGAGTTTCGGAATGGTCGAGACATAAAGATTGATATATTGGAAGGTTATATTCGTACACCAGAATGGTTCTGAAGTGTTTCGGGTATTTTCCAGAGTACCGGGAGGTTACTAGAACCCCCCGGGAGAGTAATGGGCCTTAATGGGCTTTAGGGGAAAGGAGAGAGGGGCCTCAAGGGGTGGTCGCGCGCCCCCCCATGGGCTGGTCCGAATTGCACTAGGAGGGGGGCGCCCCCCTCCTTCCTTCTCCCATCATTCCCCTTCCCTCCTTCTCCTAGTTGGAATAGAAAAGAGGGGGGGGTGAATCCTACTTGGACCAGGAGTCCAAGTAGGACTCCTCCCTATGGCGCGCCCCCTATGGCCGGCCTCCTCTCCTCCCCCCTTTATATACGTGGAAGGGGGGCACCCCAAAGACACACCAAAGATTCTCTTAGCCGTGTGTGGTGCCCCCCTCTACAAAAACACATCTCAGTCATATCATCGTAGTGCTTAGTGTCGGTGTCAAAACCGGCAGATCTCGGGTAGGGGGTCCCGAACTATGCGTCTAAGGATCGAAGGTAACAGGAGACATGGTGAAAATGCAACTATCCCTGGGTGGTTTTGGTAATTCCTAACAACATATAGCTTATTGAGCTAATGCTATTCCAAGATGAATGTTTCAAGAAAGCTCAATGGTTGGCAAGGCATGGGTTAGAAATTGGACCCTTCAAAATGCTAAGGATAAAAGATTGGCTCAAGCTCAAAGCACAAGACTCTACATTTTTCTATTTTAGTGATCCAAGATCACATTGAGTCTATAGGAAAAGCCAATACTATTAAGAAGGGATGAGGTGTTGCTTAATAAGGTGCTTGCTCAAAATGCTTAGTGATATGCTCCAAAACCCTCCACTATTTTCTCATATCCACATATGTCCCACACCAAATATCCAACTCGGCCCCACCGATTCTTTCTATCCGGCGCCACCGACTTCAGTTGACATAGCCACTACCAGAAACCCTAGTATTTTCGATCTCACGGATAGGGATCTCGGTCTCACCGAGATGAGATTGTAATCTCTTTGTTTCCCTTCGTAACACTTCGGTCCAACCGAGATGAGCGATCGGTCCCACCGAGATTGCAATGTAAACTCTCTGTTTCCCTTTCATAACACTTCGGTCCAACCGAGATGAGCGAATCGGTCCCACAGAGTTTGCCTGACCAACTCTCTGTTAGTCCATTAGCAAAATCGGTCTCACCGAGTTTGTGTAATTGGTCTCACCGAGATTACATTATGCGCTAACCCTAACGAAATTGGTCCCACCGAGTTGACATGTCGGTCCCACTGAGAATCCTAACGTTCACATTTTGAACTAAATCGGTCTGACCGAGTTTCATGATTCGGTCCCACTGAGTTTGGTGATTTGTGTGTAATGGTTAGATTTTGTGTGGAGGCTATAAATACCCCTCCACCCACTCTTCATTCAAGGAGAGAGCCATCAGAACATGCCTACACTTCCAATACATATTTTCTAAGAGAGAACCACCTACACTTGTGTTGAGGTCAAGATATTCCATTCCAACCACATAAATCTTGATCTTTAGCCTTCCCCAAGTTGCTTTCCACTCAAATCTTCTTTCTACCAAATCCAATCCTATGAGAGAGAGTTGAGTGTTGGTGAGACTATCATTTGAAGCACAAGAGCAAGGAGTTCATCATCAACACACCATTTGTTACTTCTTGGAGAGTGGTGTCTCATAGATTGGCTAGGTGTCACTTGGGAGCCTCCGACAAGATTGTGGAGTTGAACCAAGGAGTTTGTGAAGGTCAAGGAGATCGCCTACTTCGTGAAGATCTACCCTAGTGAGGCAAGTCCTTCGTGGGCGACGGCCATGGTGGGATAGACAAGGTTGCTTCTTCGTGGACCCTTCGTGGGTGGAGCCCTCCGTGGACTCGCGCAACCGTTACCCTTCGTGGGTTGAAGTCTCCATCAATGTGGATGTACCATAGCACCACCTATCGGAACCACGCCAAAAATCTCCGTGTCAACATTGCGTTTTCTCCCTCAAACTTCTCCCTTTACCTTCATATGCAATTGTTTTACATTCCGCTGCTATACTCTTAGAATTGCATGTGTAGGTTGATTACTTGTTTGTGCTAAGTTGCTAAAATCTGCCAATAACTAAAATTGGGAAAAGCTAGATTTTTATTTGGTCAAGTAGTCTAATCACCCCCCCTCTAGACATATTTTCGATCCTACAAGTGGTATCAGAGCTTTGGTCTCCATTTGCTTTGATTTCCATAGCTTTTGGTGGTCATAGCCTTGGTTTCACAACCTAGGAGAGTATGGCGTCTAGCGAGGGAAATTACCACCGTAGTGGTCCTTACCTTAATGGTACAAATTTTGCTAGTTGGAAGCATAAGATGAAAATGCATATTCTTGGACATAACCCCGCCGTTTGGGCTATTGTGTGTGTTGGCTTGCAAGGTGAATTCTTTGATGGGAGAGAACCAAACTGTGAAGCTACCGCAGAAGAGTTGAAGATGCTACAATACAATGCTCAAGCTTGTGATATTCTCTTCAACGGATTGTGCCCTGAAGAATTCAACAAAATCAGTGGAATGTAAAGGAAATTTGGGATACTTTGATTGATATGCACGAAGGTACCGACTCCGTCAAGGAATCCAAATTGGATGTGCTTCAAAGTCAACTTGACAAGTTCAAAATGAAGGATGGTGAAGGTGTCGCTGAAATGTATTCTAGGCTTGCTCTCATCACAAATGAGATTGCCGGCTTAGGAAGTGAAGAGATGACCGACAAATTCATCAGCAAGAAGATCCTAAGAGCCTTGGATGGAAAATATGATACCGTGTGCACATTGATCCAAATGATGCCCAATTACAAAGATCTCAAGCGAACGGAAGAATTGTTGCTCATGAGATGTCACTCAAGGATAAGGAAGAGCTTCATAACAAGTCAAGTGGTGCTTACAAAGCCTCATGTGATGCTCCCACATCATCAAGTGAGAAACAAACCTTCAATGAAGAATTGAGCCTAATGGTAAAGAACTTCAACAAGTTCTACAAGAGTAGAAGCAAAGAAAGAAGTTCCAAGTCAAGGTCCTACAATGACAAAAGATCTTCTAGTCGTGGGCGTAATTGCTACAATTGTGGAAGACCCAGACACTACTCCAATGAGTGTACGGCTCCCTATAAAAGAAGAGAAGATTCTCCCAAAAGAAGAAGTAGAAGAGAAGAATCACCACCAAGAGAAAGGAGGAGTAGAGATGATCGTTATGAACGAAAACCCTCTTGGAGAAGCAAAGATTCGGAAAGGAAAGAAAAGTCATCAAGGAGCTACACAAAAAAAGAGATCAAGCCCATGTTGGTGAATGGGTATCCGACTCCGACTCCGACAATCACTCCGAAAGAAGTTATCACTCCGACTCCGAATATACTCAAGATGAAGGTGTTGCCGGTCTAGCACTTGTGTCAACCAATTCCTACAACATATTTGACTCACCAAATGAAGGAATTGGAAGGTGCTTCATGGCCAAAGGTCCAAAGGTAACACATCCCGAGTATGTTGATTTCAATAGTGATGAAGATGATTTGCTAGGTGATGATGAATTACTTGTTGACAACTCTAGTGATGAATACTGTGATGAAACGTCAATTAATCATGCTAATCAAGATAAAACGAATGATGATGATAAGAAGGAGATTGAGCGTCTAACTAAAGAATTAAACACTCTTAAGTTAGCTCATGAAACTACCTTGGAAAATCATCGAGAACTTTTAAAGACTCATGATAAGCTACGCTTTGAAAAGCTCAACCTTGAGCAAGAGCATGAGTTTTTAAAGGAAATCAATGATGATCTTCGCAAGAAAAGTTCTTCCTACATTGCCAACCATTTACTCTTGTGTACTTACATGCCACAAGTTAAATCTAGCAACATGAGCTAGAAAGATTCTTCATCTAGTAGTAACAACAATCATGCTAAATCCAATATTGTTGCTTCTAGTAGTTCTCTTGATTCCACTAATGATTCTCTTAGCCAAGTTACACTTGAGCAAGAAAATAGCTTATTGAAGGGAATTATAGAGAAAGGTGTTTACAAGAGCGTTGTCGGGAGTAAGCAATTTGAGGAAATTGTACACAAGCATGGAAGACACCGGAAGAATCAAGGTGTTGGTTTTGAACGAAAGTTCCATGCCAATGGAGTTGAGTGGGAAGAAGATCAATACCCCAAGACGAAGTTTGTTCCTCAACAAGAGAAGTATGATCCTACTTCTTTCAAAGGAACACAATCTCAAGATGATCTTCCACCACGAGACCACAAGCAAAAAGGCAAGGACAAGCTTAAAGAGGAGATTGATGCATTTGAAGAAGCACCCAAGGCCTTGGTCAAGTGGGTTCCCAAGACCACATCAAGTTCTACTTCATCAAGTACAACTACAACTCCAAGGGTTCCCATCAAGATGGTGTGGATCCAGAAGAAGAAGAACTAGAGAGTTCTTGAGGGTGACTCCGCCAACATACTTCACTCTTATCATTTTGGCGAGGACAAGTGCAAACAACTTCCATATCTTGCACTAGTTCAAGGAGTCACAAACCCTCTTATTGGTAAGACAAGGGACAAGGTAACCTAATGCTTTCATGGACATCATCTTGTGTATGCATCACTCTATGTCTATGGATATCCTTGTTTGTTCCTTGTGGGACTAACCCGTGTAGGTATTGAAAGTGAAACTCACTCCAAAGGATTGCTCCAAAGGATGTACATCAACTTTGAGCATCTACATCTTCAACACCTACATGAAGTCATCATCGACAAAACCCAAGGTTAGTTCATCCCTCTTAGGGGGTATATCACATCTAGGGGGAACTTTACTCTAACTAATTGAGCTAAAGCAACTCTAATGGTGTGAACACAACAATGCTTTATGTAAAAGTGGTAACCCCACTTGTGCTTAAACGATGAGTATGACCTATGATCAAATGTTCTCATCTGACTCCTAAGTCAATATACTCATATATAGATGACCTAGTCATCGCCAAATTGCTTGATAGATGCTAGAGTGTTTGTGCATGCTTTTTCACATATTTCATTTGCCATTGTATTGTGTGAGCATGTTGGTTGCATATTTTACTCATTCGAGGACATCCATTTGTTGTTTTGATTGTTTGGCTCTTTATTTTTGCCAAATGGATGGACAAGAATGCTTAAGAACTCCCTCTAGCTATCTACGCTTTTCTCGTCTCAAAGTCTATTCATGCTACATCACAAAGTTTGATCAAGTCAGATTTGAACCACTCTGTGTGAGGAGCACTCGGAGTTCCCGATTCGTCATAGACTTAAACCTCCAAAACCTCTTAGTGCATCTCGGTCAGACCGATTCATCCTTTTTGGTCCTACCGAGTCACTAAGTTGATCTAGGGTTTTTCAATCTCGGTGCAACCGACTAGAACCTTTCGGTTACACCGAGTTGCAGTAACTGCCTGCAGTTTTGCATCTCGATGCCACCGAGTCGTTCCACTCAGTCACACCGACAGGGTCAGGTTATATATACCGACGGGGCAAAATTTGGAAAATTTTCCGAACCTCCTCGCCCCGCGCATAACCTACTCTGCCTCCTCGGGTCTCCGGATCATTCTCTCGTTGCCAGCAACCTCCCACCGCTGGTCTCTGCCGTCGTCAACGGAAATCTTCACCGCCGTTGCCGCCGTGGGAAGTTCGTCGCCGAACTAGGGTACGAACTTGATCATTGTGCTAATCCTTAACTCCGATTATTAGCACATTGCTTTGCCATGATTCTTGCCACGAATGAAATCATCCTGTCTAGCAAAAACATCCCGTAGATTAGTTTTGATTTCAAAATTTAGGGTTAGGTCTCCGCCAATTTCATCTCGGACCGACTGAGTTGTAGAAATCGGTCTCACCGATTTTGGTTAGGCCAGAGCACACGCATTTTCGGTCTGACCAAAAATTGCAAATCGGTGTGACCGAGTTCAATTCTCTGTGAAACCCTAACAGTCTCGGTGCCACCAAACTGTGACTCGGTCTGACCGAGTTCACTAGTTTAGGTTCCAAAAACTGCTTCGGTATCACCAATTTTACAAATTGGTAGATCCGAAATGCTTTCTGTGAAGAACTAAAACTAAGTTTTTGAGTCAATTATTTTACAAAACTCGTGTACTTTGTGATGCTCATCTACTCTACCTCATCTATAATCTATTCACAGGGTTTGCTGACAGTTTGCCTGCATGATGTCTAACCAAAGTGATAGCCAGAACAAGTCTAAGGAGCAGGTTCAACTGAGTGAGGGCACTAGTCCCTCCACTTCATCTGATGATGGCAGCAGGAGCACACCAAGTAACTTGCCAAAGGCAGCCACCAGAGCAAGAAAGAAGACGACCTCAGATTCAGAGGATGAGGATTATGTGGCTGTTGAGGAAGAAGCCGGCTCCAAGAAAAAGGTGCTGAAAAAGGAGTATGGCTCAGCTGCTACAGTCAAGCCAGGGATGCATAAGAAGGCACCGGCAAAGAGAGTCCCCATGTCTAAGGCCACATCATCCACTGCTGAAATCTCCAAGCCATCTGAAGAGGTAGTTGGAGAAGGCAAGAAAAGGAAAGAAAGGGTCAAGAAGACCACTGCCAGAGTGCTTGACAGATCATCAATTATGAGAGATGATGTTGAAGAGGAAGAGGATGATGCACCAGCACCCAAAGCTCAAAAGCTCATGGGAGATGCAATCAGATCAGGGGTTGCTCCATCTAAGCCCAAAGCTGCTCCCAAGGCAGCTGCTCCCAAGGCAGCTGCTCCAGCTCAGAAGCCCAAGAGAAGCACTAGAAACATTTCTGCCGAGGAAAAGAACAGGGCCCCAGTGCCTGAAGCTGCTGCTGAAGAAGAAACTCAAGTGCTAAGGAAGCTGAAACCCAAGATCCCTGACCACGATGATGCACATCCAGTTGCAGAAAACATGAAAATCAGGAAGGATGCAGGATTGAGAATATGGAAAGAGTCTGATCCATATGCTATCAGGAGAAGAACTGCTGTGGACTACAGGTTTCACACTAAGGAACAACAGGACTTCTATGAGACAGTGTTACTTGACAAGAAGCCCATTGTGTGTGACATGAAATGGGTAAACTGGGAGTACATCCAAAAGAATGAAGATCACTATCATGGAGTGTATGACAATTTTAAGGCATGTGGAGTTGATGAATTCGTAGCACAAAAGCTCACCAAGTGGAATCATGAGATGATCATGCAATTCTACTCCATTGCCCACTTCTATCCAGATGGGAAGATTGTATGGATGTCTGAGGGTACTAGGTACCAATCCACAGTTGATGAGTGGGCCAAGCTTATAAATGCTCCCGAGGAACATGAGGATGACTTGGATGTTTATGCAGAGAAGAAGAAAGACCACAACACTATGGCTAACATGTACAAGGAGATCCCAGATGCTGCCTTGGATACACACAAGTTTGGATCTGTCCACTACTTGTTGTCTGGTCTGCCTACCATAAACTAGATTCTGAGGCACACACTGCTACCAAAGTCAGGTGATCACAAGATGATCATAGGACATGCTATAAACTTGCTGCACATATTTGATGTCCCATAGAAGTTCAAAGTCATGAGCCTGATTGTTGAGACAATCAAGAGGACTACTGCTGATCAGAAGAGGAGTTGTGGGTATGCCCCACAAATTCAGGAGCTCATTAACTCAAAGATGGGCACATGCACATATCTTTTGGACAAGGAGCACCTGCCCATCTATCCTGAATTTGAAGACAACACTGTGGTATGGATGAAAATGAACCATCTTTAGCTCAAGCACATGAGAAGAGAGAGAAGGCAAAGGCAGAGAAAGCTGCAAAGATGCCAACTGTTGAAGAGGCATCTCAAGTGTTCTTAAAATCCAAACAAGATCAACTTGGATATCCAATCCAATCCACCCTGAGGATTGAGAAGGGCTTGGCTACCCTGACTAAGAACCAGGAGAGTTTGGAGAGGATCATTGAGCAGAAGTTCTATGATCTGGATGTCAAGGTAACTGAGATCCAAACTGCAGTTGAGTAGCTACAGGAGGAAGCAGAGGAGAGGAAAGGCAAGTCTACTAGTGATGCTTTCAAGAGAGTGCCACGAGGTCCAAGGTCTGTTGCAGTGTCTGTGACAGATACTTGAGCTTCAGTGTCAGCACCAGCAGCCACAGCTCCAGTGCCACCTCCAGCACCCACTCCATTAGCTCCAACTACTTCATCGGAAGCCTTCATCCTTGGAGTTCTCTCTACACCACCTCCCGAAGATCAAGCCTGAGAGTCGTTTAGCACTATGCATTTTTGAACTTTTTTGTAACTTGTTGCCAAAGGGGGAGAAAAATATATAGATCATAGGCTTTGAGAGAGAGTGTTGGTTTTTATCTCTCTTGCTATTTTGTTTGAAGCTTTATTGTGTGCCTGTGTGAGCTACTTGTGAGATACTTGTTGATCATGTGTTTGATCATATGCTACCCTTAATGTTTGGTTGAATGATGCTGTCTTTTATATCTCTTATATGATCATTCACTTGCTTGGTGATGAGTGCATGCTTTTAATCTCTATCATTTTGAGCGCTCCACCAAGATGTATGTGACATGGAAGAGTAACCCATGATCCTAATTGATTGTGCATTTGCATTCAAAAGCAAATTTTAAATAATGCACAAATTTAGGGGGAGCTCTTGCTTATCACATACTTCTCAAAGCAACGATGTTTTTCAAATACTATTTATCATTTGTCGAAGCTTTAATCTATATGTTGTCATCAATTACCAAAAAGGGGGAGATTGAAAGTGCAACTATCCCTGGGTGGTTTTGGTAATTCCTAACAACATATAGCTTATTGAGCTAATGCTATTCCAAGATGAATATTTCAGGAAAGCTCAATGGTTGGCATGGCATGGATTAGAAAGTGGACCCTTCAAATGCTAAGGATAAAAGATTGGCTCAAGCTCAAAGCACAAGACTCTACATTTTCTATTTTAGTGATCCAAGATCACATTGAGTCTATAGGAAAAGCCAATACTATTAAGAAGGGATGAGGTGTTGCTTAATGAGGTGCTTGCTCAAAATGCTTAGTGATGTGCTCTAAAACCCTCCACTACTTTCTCATATCCACATATGTCCCACACCAAATATCCAACTCGGACCCACCGGTTCTTTCTATCCGGCGCCACCGAGTTTAGTTGACATAGCCACTGCCAGAAACCCTAGTCTTTTCGGTCTCACCGATAGGGATCTCGGTCTCACCGAGATGGGATTGTAATCTCTCTGTTTCCCTTCGTAACACTTCGGTCCAACCGAGATGAGCGATTGGTCTCACCGAGATTGCAATGTAAACTCTTTGTTTCCCTTTCGTAACACTTCGGTTCAACCGAGATGAGCGAATCGGTCCCACCGAGTTTGCCTGACCAACTCTCTGTTAGTCCATTAGCAAAATCGGTCTCACCGAGTATGTGTAATCGGTCTCACCGAGATTACGTTATGTGCTCCCCAAAGGTGGTGGCGCTATGGTGATCAAGCTCCCCAAAGTCAACTGGCCAAAGGGAGTCTTTGTGGACACCGTCAAGGTATGGCAACAGGAATGGTTCTATATCACAAAACCTCGTGACCCCAAGTGGGCAGCCGCTCTAGCCTTCAGATCCGGACCCCCGCTAAGGTTCACATCCTGGACTGACAAGGGCCCAGACTGGGGGTCGGTCAATGAGGTTCTGCGGCCGCAGAAGCGTGTCAAAGGCATGATAGCGAAGGACATTACCCTCGCAGACATGATCCAAGTGATGTTGATCTGCCGAGCACTTCCTTGCCAGCGGTGATCCCTAAGGATGTGAGAGTTCAATCCGGAAGGGCCGCGGACCCTACAATGGTTCTATGGCACAATGCATAAGGGGATCTGGACACTGCTTTTCAAGAAGCAGAAGTCCTGGCCAAAGTCATCAGACGACACCGGTCTCGACTGCAATCATCCAGCCTCTGAGGTAAGTTAAAAACCTCCAAACACCAATTGGTGTGTCCATCTTAAGGAGAAGTATTGAGTAGTCTATCTCCAAACAGGTCTGGACCAAAAAGGCGGAGCAGATCTGGTGTCCGACTCCGCTCCCCGAAAACCTAGCCGATCCTCTATTAATGAGGATGCTGGTTCCGGTGCCATACCAGGCGCCGGTAAAGAAGAAGAAGAAGAAGAAGAAGAAGAAGAAGAAGAAGAAGAAGAAGAAAGAGGAGGACACTTCAGACGCAATGTTCGGGGAAGCTGATGCCCAGTCCTCTCTCGAGGGCGATGATGACGACGACGAGGAGGAGGAGGAGGAGGAGGAGGAAGGTCCTCCCCGCAAAGGCAAGAAAAGGGCGGCCTCCGAAGACCTGGAGGCCGAAGCCTCCAAGAGGGACAAAATTACCCTCCCTGATGACTCGGAGTCAGACGCCGTGGCCATCCCAACACACCATCGCCGGACCAAGCCCCAAGCCGACTCGTAAGTGGTCCGAGTGTAAGTGCATCTAGTGCCACCCCTAGTTGGTTTTGGAGTATTGACGACAAACCTGGTTGAGGGACTAATGTGTTTGTGAGAATTGCAGGACAACACAGGTAGTAGTCCCTCACTGATTTGGTTTACCTACCGGAGATGACCCCTAAAATGTATGAAGACATTGAAGACAAAGGTGGTATGTGAAGGTATTCACATTGAACTCTATGACAAGAGAAGACATTGTGTGAAGACTATGGAGCACGAAGACTTAGTTGTTTCGTTGTTTCATTTTCTTCTTTGTTGAGTCATAGGAACCACCCTACTGTTAAGTGGGGTCCAAGTGAACCAGTCAGAATGACTGAAGTGACGCTTAACCAAAATCCTATGTCTTCTAGCGAAGACAATGAGAGCAAATCTTATCCATAGCTGGATAAGTCAGCTTTGCTTGTAGCTCAAGTAAAGTTGCTGTGTGTGTTTGAAATCAGGCCGGGTTGCCTAGTGGCTATAAATAGCCCACCCCCTACACCATAAATTGGTTGGCTGCTCAGAGTTAGTGCACGACTTTTGTCGTTTGAGAGCAACCCACCTCGAAGCCTTTGAGAGAGAAATCCTTGCGAGGACAAAGCCCTACACACCCAGAGCCAAAGAGTGTTAGGCATCACTGAAGTCTTCCTGCCTGTGTGATCTAAAGACTTATTACACTTGAGGACCGTGAATCCTCCATCCGGTTAGGCGTCGCGTTCTGAGCATCCAAGAGTCATTGTGGATCGCCGGTGAATGAAGTCTGTGAAGGTTTGGAAGTCTACCTTGAAGACTTACCAGAGTAATTGGGTGAGGACTGGGTGTCCTTAGCTGAAGGGGAATAAGGTGAAGACGCGGTCTTCTGAGTTTAATCTCAGCCTCTCTAATCAGACGTACAGTTGTCACAGCAACTGGAACTGGCCCAACAAATCATTGTTTTCAATGAGCCACTGGTTATATCCTTCCCATCTCTTTATTTGCAGATTTGTCCTTGTGAAGTCATTGCCTGTATCTATTTGTCTTCACTATGTGACTGCTTGTTCTGATTGGCTTCATACTATCTTCCATCCTGATCCATACTGCCTAGCTGCTATTAGTCTTTGTGCTTTCACTTCATTAATACTTGACTATGGTTTGGCTAGTGTAGTCTACCTTCCGCTGCATGTTAATAGGTTCATTTCTATCGTCTGTCTTTGAAACTTCCATGTTTTGAAGACTTTCATAAAAATCGCCTATTCACCCCCCTCAAGTCGATCACTAGCACTTTCAATTGGTATCAGAGCAAGGTACTCCCTTGTTCTGTGTGATTTGGTTTAACCACCTGGAGTTTTAGCTATGTCAACTGCAGGGATAATCAAAGTCTCCGCTGCGTGCCCAGTCTTTGATGGAACTGAATATCCCTACTGGAAGAATAAGATGCGCATGCATCTTAAAGCCATTGATGTCGACCTTTGGTATGTCGTCAATAATGGCGTCCCCAAGGCTGGTGAAGGTGTCACCGCTGCTAATGTCAAGAAGTTCGTTCAACTAGATTCCACTGCCAAGAATATCATCTGTGGTCATCTGCCAAAAGGACAGTATGGCCGTGTGAGTGCTCTAGAAACATCCAAGCTAGTTTGGGACTGGCTCTCCAAGGTCAACGAAGGCGTCTCAACCCAGAGAGATCAAAGAATCAGTGTCCTTCGCAACCTCTTCAACCGCTTCAAGAGAAACAACAATGAGAATGTTCAGCTCACGTTTGATCGACTCACTGACATCACAAATGAGCTTCAAGCTCTCGGCGCTACTGAGATCACCAAGCATGAAATCGTCAAGACACTCCTAAGATCACTTGACATCTCGTTTGACACCCTAGCCCTGATGATTCAAGAACACCCTGACTTCAAGACACTCGATCCGTCTGACATACTTGAAAGGCTCAACACACATGAGTTTCAGCTTTCTGAGAAAAGAGACATCCACGGTCCCAACTATGGGCGAACTCGTGCTTTGAAGGCAAAAGCTGTTTCCTCATCTGAAGAAGAATCTGACTGCAGTTCTGATGATCCTGAAGACATTGGAAAGGAGCTTGCTATGCTTGTGAAGAAATTCCAGAAATTCACCAAGAAGAAAGGCTTCAGAAAGTCCTCATGATCCAGCTCAAGGAATGATGAAGCTTCTGCTCATGACTACAAGAAGAGAACATGCCACAAGTGCAAGTAACCTGGTCACTACATCTCTGAGTGTCCGCAGTGGGACAATGAGAACAACAAGAAGAAGAAGAGCAAGGAATATGATTCTGACGACAAGAAAAAGAAGAAATACTCAAAGTCTTCTTCCAAGTCTTCCTCAAAGTCTTCATCACACAAGAAGAGCTCATCTGGCAAGGTCCGTGCATTTGTCAGCAAGGAAATGGATTCAGAGGAGGAGTCTGCTTCTGAGGAGGCAGAGGTGGAGTCAGAGGAGGAGTCCGATTCTAGCGTTGCAAGTCTGGCTACAGCCTACGTTGCCAAGTCCATCTTCAACACTGAAGACAATGACTTCGTCACCGACGCTGATGCTAATGACAAGGACAACTCCGCTCCCACCTACTGCTTCATGGCACGCGGTGCCAAGGTAAACTCACGCACCACTCACTATCAAACATCAAGTGAAGATGACTCTGATTGTGGTTCCAAACCCAGCTACACACACTTGCTAAAACTGCAACTAAACAACAGAAAGCTATGGAACATATTCAAAAACTGTTAGACAAAAGCGATGACCTGTTAGACGCTGAAATGACCCGATCTCAGTCCTTAATTGAAGACATAAAAAATCTTCATGTCAAGTATGAGGAGCTTGAAAGTCGCCATGAAACGCTCTCAGCAACTCATGTAAAGCTTTCCTATGATTATCTTCAAAGGAAGCAAGAACTTGAGAAATTGAGAGCGGCTCATGAAGATCTTCAAAAGGAAAATGAGTCACTTCGTGCCAAACAGATCAGTCCCGCTCAGGAAGGATTTGAACCACCATGTCTTAAATGCATTGAGTGTGATAACGCTACTTCTGTTGCTGGATGTTCTACTGCTGCTACTATTGCAATATCTTCAACTGTTGATGTGGTAACTAACCCCTCTGCTGAGGATGCCACTTCTATTGCTGATGAAAATGCTAGGTTGAAGACGTTGCTTGAAACAGGGATGTACAAAAGTCTCAAAGGGCATCAGACTCTATGTAATGTCCTAAAAAGGCAGATCCTGAACCGAAACCCTAGGAAAGAGGGTGTTGGGTTCGAAAGGAAAATGAATGCTGATGGCTCTTACTGGAAACCTGAGCAGTACCCCAAAACCACATGGGTTGCTGCAAAGGAACCTTCAGTGGATCCATCCACCCTATCTGGCTTCACTTGCACTAATCCCATTGTCATTGATGAATCCTTTGATGCAAACTATAAACTGTTTAAGAATCAGAATGATGAAGTGTTTGCCAGGTATATTGGTACTAACTGCAGGAATGGGCCACCTATGAAGAAAGTCTGGGTGCCGAAAAAGTGTCTGGAAAATGTTCCTGTGAATGTCGTCATGACACCACAAGTGAAGAAGACAAACCCCAGACCACAGGCTTCATATGGTCCAAAGGCTTCATACAGACAGAGGACTCACCTGAGTCGCACTAACGCAAATGTTTTGCAGGGAAACCATACTCAGGCCTATGAATATGAGCGTGTTTCATCAAACCGCCATGTTCATAAGACCGAGAACTACTCTGCTTATTCTTATGAGTACTATTGTCCACCTGCAAGACTATTTGTTAGGTCTCCCAAGCCAAAGTTCTCAAATGCTGCACTTAGACTCATTGCTTCGAAGCCACCCTTGAAGATGTGGGTGGCTAAGAAAGCTTAACTCTCTTTTGCAGGGAAAGGTCTCCAGCCGAAAATCAAATGCGTCTGAAGCTATTGCTGGGGACCTTAAACATCTTGTAGGGTGCAAGATCAAATGCCCAAATGGTCTTATTATGTACCTTGTTCCTGAGTCGCTTGCTACTTTCCCTATCAGTCCTAACCTTGATCTAAGCTTTAATAACCCTCTTGCTCGTCAAATGTTTATGCTTCACAATGCTCTTTGTGTAGCCTATCCCCCTAACTGCACTGTAGGGTATGACACCAGCTGCTTCAGAATGGATTATTGATAGTGGATGTACTAATCACATGACTGGCAAGCGAAGTCTTCTCATGGACTCAACCTTACGTCCATCTGACAAGAGTCACATCTATAAGTGCATCTAGTGCCACCCCTAGTTGGTTTTGGAGTATTGACGACAAACCTGGTTGAGGGACTAATGTGTTTGTGAGAATTGCAGGATAACACAGGTAGAAGTCCCTCATTGATTCGGTTTTCCTACCAGAGATGACCCCTAAAAATGTATGAAGACAGTGAAGTCAAAGGTGGTATGTGAAGACATTCACATTGAAGACTGTGACAAGAGAAGACATTGCGTGAAGACTATGGAGCGCAAAGACTTAGTTGTTTTGTCGTTCTTTTTCTTCTTTGTTGAGTCATAGGAACCACCATACTGTTAAGTGGGGTCCAAGTGAACCAGTCAGAATGACTGAAGTGATGCTTAACCAAAATCCTATGTCTTCGAGCGAAGACAATGAGAGCAAATCTTATCCAGAGCTGGATAAGTCAGCTTTGCTTGTATCTCAGGTAAAGTTGCTGTGTGTGTTTGAAATCTGACCGTTGGAACATGTGTCAGTTCCTTAGTGACCCAGGGTCATTTCAGAAAAATCAGGTTGGGTTGCCTAGTGGCTATAAATAGCCCACCCCTACACCATAAATTGGTTGGCTGCTCAGAGTTAGTGTACGGCTTTTGTTGTTTGAGAGCAACCCACCTCAAAGCCTTTGAGAGAGATGGCCCGGACGATGTCTCCTGAAGCCAGTTATTGTCTGACCAGTAGACGGAAGACTTTGACAGTGTTGAAGCCTTTCAGTCTAAACTTCATGGCAACAGAGAAATCAGTCAGGAAGGGTGGCAGACAGCGCCGTGGGGGTACATCAATGGACCTGCCCGAAGATCTCTATGAACTATACAAAATTGACCCCGAAGAAAGCTATGGTCAGCGCAAGACACGAATCCAATGGATTCGAAGATATTGGGCCGAGCAATGGTTCAAGTACAGATTCGTCACCAAGGAGTATGCTGAAAATTATGCTCTCACGCGTCCTTGGGGAGATATTCTCTATAAAAATCTTCAACCCAAGACCAGAACTGAAGCCATTGCTCAAGGATTTTACCCTTGCATGGTCCGAGGCCCACATCCCACTGATGCCGACCCATCGTCATTGTTGTGGTGTCGAGATGACAATCTGTTCAGGCTGCAAAGAACTCGGCCAAGGAAAACAAGAAGTATTTTGGATTAGACTCCAACCCAGGCCCCTCAGTGCCACGTGCTGACGGCACACGCGAAGCTGAACCCAATCTTGCTGGGCCCTTCTAAAACTTAGAAGGTCTCATCACTCACATTCAGGTTCAAGGGGCAGCCATGGACCACTCCGCTGATGACTCTGATTCTGATGAAGCGCCTGAACCACCGAAGCCTGTGAAGCAAATGAAATCTAAGGCTTCCAAAGCCCTCTTCGGTACCAAAGGCTTCAAAGCACTCATCTGCACCAAAGGTTTCACGGGCGAAGCCTCTGGCCACTGCACCTCCTGAAGCCAGTGTGCTATCTGAAGATCTCTCACGCATCTCCAAGCCTGCCAAAGTGAAAAAGCCCATGCAACCCACTGGTCAAGCACTGACCCCTGCTGTTGTCTTGAGAAACGAGAATGACGCCATTGATCTGTCCAGCGACGACGATCTTGGCCATGACGCTCTTGAGCAGTTGATCAAGAGCAAGCAAGAGGCAGAAATCTTCAATGACCTTCCTCTCTTTGATGTGGAAATCTTAAACAAGTTCATTGATGAGTGGTTTGATAGCCCAAATGTCAGCTTTGATGATCTTCAACTTCCCATTGGCCTCAGCGTCGCCTTCCATGGAGCCATTGCTCCTAAGTTGGCTCTAGCCTAGAAAATTGTTGAGCTGAAGCATAACATCGATTATGAAAAGGCTCAGTTTAAGAAGCACATGGCCAAGCTCAATGTTGAAGACATTCAAAACTTCAAAGTCATGATGCATGAGCTCAAGGAAGCATTCCACAAGAAACGTGAAGAAGCAAAAGGTTCTCGTGAGCGCATGAAGGATCTTGTTGCCAAATGTGTTCAGGGATACAATGAAGCTGAAAAGTGCAAGGCCTTGGGGCGACCAGGCATTGACCCACGAATAGCTGCCAAGAAGAAGAAGAAGCCAGCTGTGGCAGAACCCGAACCATCAAGGAAGGAAGAACATCACATTGTCTTCCCAGCCAGTATGACAGGCTTGAAACCTAAGGTCCCCATAGTGGCTTCAGAACTGAAGAAAACAAGGGCGGCTGAAGCCGAAGCCAGAAAGCGCAAGACCAAAGCCACCACTGATGATGCTCCCCCAACCAAGAAACGAAAAACCAAGAAGAGAGACCGGGCTGCTCCCATAGAGCCCCTTGATGTCGAGCCAATCTCAGTGGCTCGTCCTGTGTCTGAACATCGAGAGCGCCAGTTGGTAGTTCATGAGCCTGCTTCCATAGAGGCTCATGAAGCTGAAAACAATCCAGCTGTTGACCCCACCGCAGCTGAAGACATTGGTCCTCACGACAATGCTGAAGATGATGAAGTCCTTCCTCAGATCAAGCAAAAATTGGTATCATCGCCTGTGCTCACGCACAACAGGCTCATCAGCATTGATCGTCCTCTGACGCCAACTGCTCAGGATGCATCATGGGTTGATCACCCACAACAACAAGACACCCCAAGTTCTCCCCAACCACAAGTACAAGATGACGATGACTTTGAGGCCCAGCCAACTCCATCTCCACAGGCGTCGCCAGCGTTACGCAGGCTTCGCAAAGGATCAAGGCCCCAAGTCACTCCAACTGTGAACATTTCTGAGTCTGAAGCCAAAATGGCTGAAGATATTCCGGCTGCATCAACCGATGAAGAAGAACCACGTAATGAAGACAGAGTTGCTACAACACCAACAATTCCCGAAGTTGTTCTCGAGGAGAATGTGTCCGACCCTCCAGCTCGTGAAGTGGAGGTTACCCATACTGAGGCAGCCACCAACATCAACACTGAAGCCAATGACGTTGTCATGGCTGAAGCTAATGTGGTGCCAGAAGTGCAAGCACCTGAAGCCAATGTGGCCCCTGAAGCCAATGCTGCACCAGATGTAATCATTCCTCCTGAAGCTATTGTGCCACTTGCAGCCCGTGTCAACGACAATGCCAATGCTCATGTACCCCCTCCAAGACCTCATACTGTTGAGCTGGCATTTGATCGTGGTCAGCCTGTTATGGTCCGATGGCCTATTCTGGTTCCTCCACCTGCTGCGGGTCCACAATTTGACTATCATATCGAGCACAGGCCTCAAGTCCAAAAGCCCAAGCCAAGACTTCCAAGATTCCCAGGCACTGCAACCTCTCCCGGGGTCTTCAATGTGAATGGCTTCGTGGCACATAACATTTTCTTCAATAGCGCCAAGAACCCTTACTCCAAACCTCGCATTTCATCGAATCGGTTCTGGAGCTATCAGCAGCGCAACTACTATTCATGCGTCTTATACAATCAAGGGCGCATATTTCCACATATGCATCTCGACGCTGAAGCTATAGCTAGCCTGCCCTGTCTAGAAGAAGCGTTGGATTGCCTCAGAGACGCTGGACTCCTGCAGTTTGTCACGTACAAGGAACACTGGAATGAAGAGCTTCTGTTACAGTTCTATGCAACTCTTCACATTCGAGGCTACAACAGGGATCCAAAGACTTGGGTCCTTGAGTGGATGATAGGCAATGTCCATCATGAAGCCAAATCTCTTGATATCATTGATCTCACAGGCATGCCCACTCCTGGTGAATACTATGAACTAGGATGTCAACAACACCAGAATGCTTTGGAGAGCATTTTCTAGAAGCCAGAACCCAACATGAGCCAAATGCTGAGCATGATGAAGCCTTTGCCTCACAACGCTGAATACCCGTCTGAATTCTTCGTTGAAGACCTAGAGTATCTGCCTCACACCATTTACCATATCATCAGAAAAACTCTATGGCCTGTCAAAGGACATTCATCTGCAGCTAAGCTTGAAGGAGCAATGAAGACTTTGCTTTTCTATATCTTCAATGGCATCAGCTTCAATGCTCAAGACTTCTTCATCAGGCAGTTGGCTGCATCTGGCTCCGACGTTTTTGGTCTGAAGTTCTATGCTCCATGGGTAATGCGTCTTATCAAGCTTCACTCTGCCTTCAACTATCATCCGCCTGCGCACAATCATCTTGTATTCCTGCCAGAGGTTGATCTGTCTGTTGAAGCTATTTACCCAGAACCTGCTAAGGATCCGATTTATCTTCACAATGCTGATCGTCAAAGCTTCACCCAGCCCATTGAAGCAGTTTAGGCAGTCTCTTGTGTTTATCCCTTGGCTGGTAACACTCGTGCCCCTCGCGCTCAAACTGACGCCACTGGGAGCACCATTGCCCAAAGGCCTCGGAAGCGATCTCGTGTTCTCAATGACCGAGAGCTTCTCGTCGCGCTACATCAGAAACAGGATAAGCATCATGACTGGCTTAAGCGTCAGATGCAAAGCCTCTTGGTGGACGTCAATCACATTCACAATCTTGCCACCAAGAATGCCTTTGTTACACATGAAACCTGTCGGAGGTCTTGGAAGAGTTTGACTTTGCTTTGTGGTCAAGCTGATCTACAAGATGATGGCTTCATAGAAAGATTCAAGTTTGACTCAACTCGTCCAAGGAATGCTCACTTGCGTCGGACACCCTCACTTGAAGACTCTAACAATTCGTCCTCAGCTGCGATGGTGAATGCCAGAGTCATCGATGACCAAGATGATGCCACTTCACCTCCTCCAACTTCAGCGCGTGTCGACACTGCACCAAGTTCTTCTGCACCACCGGACCTCAACGACGACCCTGCTGCCTCGCCTGCACCTCATGGGAACGAGTAGAAGCTCTATGTCTTCAAACCTTTTTGGTCATTACTGAAAAAAGGGGGAGAAGCATACGAGTTGAGTTGATAGTCTTCAAGCGGGTCCATATGGGTGGTCACTTTACTTTTTGCTACTTTTGCCAAGTGCTTACAACTCTCGCTTTTTGATACATTTGGTTCTTTGAGTTGTAACACTTAAACTTGATGGTCGTCTGCTACTTATTTGCTATTCTGTGATGCGATGATAAATTCCACATGTGCGATGATAACTTCCACACTTAGGTCATTTTGCAGACGTCCATTTTTTATTATGCATGTCATTATCTTCGTAATATCAAATCATGCATGATGAATTGTCATCATAAGTTGAAGAGGATCTCCACAAGTACAACCTGCCATGTGCATTTGCATTCCAGAAGCAAATTACTTATATGCACATCTTCAAGGGGAGCCTTTGCCACTTATGAAGACAATACCCTATCCTTTACAATTTCACATATTTTATTCCCCGTTGAAAACTTCAACCAGTTTGTCATCAATCACCAAAAAGGGGGAGATTGTAAGTGCATCTAGTGCCACCCCTAGTTGGTTTTGCAGTATTGACGACAAACTTGGTTGAGGGACTAATGTGTTTGTGAGAATTGCAGGATAACACAGGTAGAAGTCCCTCATTGATTCGGTTTTCCTACCAGAGATGACCCCTAAAAATGTATGAAGACAGTGAAGTCAAAGGTGGTATGTGACGACATTCACATTGAAGACTGTGACAAGAGAAGACATTGCGTGAAGACTATGGAGCGTGAAGACTTAGTTGTTTCGTCGTTCTTCTTCTTCTTTGTTGAGTCATAGGAACCACCGTACTGTTAAGTGGGGTCCAAGTGAACCAATCAGAATGACTGAAGTGATGCTTAACCAAAATCCTATGTCTTCGAGCAAAGACAACGAGAGCAAATCTTATCCAGAGCTGGATAAGTCAGCTTTGCTTGTAGCTCAAGTAAAGTTGCCGTGTGTGTTTGAAATCTGACCGTTGGAACACGTGTTAGTTCCTTAGTGAGCCAGGGTCATTTCGGACAAATCAGGTTGGGTTTCCTAGTGGCTATAAATAGCCCACCCCCTACACCATAAATTGGTTGGCTGCTTAGAGTTAGTGTACGACTTTTGTCATTTGAGAGCAACCCACCTCGAAGCCTTTGAGAGAGAATTCCTTGCGAGGAAAAAGCCCTAAACACCCAGAGCCAAAGAGTGTTAGGCATCACTGAAGTCTTCATGTCTGTGTGATCTGAAGACTTATTACACTTGCGGACTATGAATCCTCCAGCTGGTTAGGCGTCGCGTTCTAAGCATCCAAGAGTCATTGTGGATCGCCGGTGAATGAAGTCTGTGAAGGTTTGGAAGTCTACCTTGAAGACTTACCAGAGTGATTGGGCGAGGACTGGGTGTCCTTAGCTCAAGGGGAATAAGGTGAA
The DNA here is from genome assembly GCF_018294505.1 of Triticum aestivum. Taxonomy (NCBI): domain Eukaryota; kingdom Viridiplantae; phylum Streptophyta; class Magnoliopsida; order Poales; family Poaceae; genus Triticum; species Triticum aestivum. Next base: position 547,154,165 of record NC_057800.1, read on the forward strand.
GACGCTGTCTTCTGAGTTAAATCTCAACCTCCCTAACCAGACGTATAGTTGTCACAGCAACTGGAACTGGTCCAACAAATCATTGTCTTCAACGAGCCACTGGTTCCATCCTCCCCATCTCTTTATTTGTTGATCGGTCCTTGTGAAGTCATTGCCTGATTGCATTATTTATTTGTCTTCATTGTGTGACTGCTTGTTCTGATTGGCTTCATACTATCTTCCATCCTGATCTATACTGCCTAGCTGCTATTAGTCTTTGTGCTTTCATTTCATTGAATACTTGACTATGGCCTGCTTAGTGTAGTCTACCTTCTGCTGCATGGTTATAGGTTTATTTCTATCGTTTGTCTTCGAAACTTCCATGTTTTGAAGACTTTCATAAAAATTGCCTATTCACCCCTCCTCTAGTCGATCACTAGCACTTTCAACATCACATTTGCTGATACTGGTAAAAGCAAGGTATTGGGTCTAGGTAGAGTTGCAATCTCAAGGGATCAACACATGGATAAAGTGATGCTTGTTGAATCCCTTGGTTTCAACTTAATGTCTGTCTCAATGCTTTGCGATTTAAATATGATTGTGATGTTTGGGAAATATCGTTGCCTTGTTCTAATGGAATCTGACAAGTCTCTAGTCTTTGAAGGGTATCAGAAAGATGATCTGTACATGGTAGATTTCTCAGCAGGACCACAGCTTGCCGTATGTCTTCTTGCAAAAGCTTCAGAATGCTGGCTCTGGCATCTGAGGCTAGGGCATGCTGGCATGAGGAACTTGCATACTCTTGCAAAGAAGAAGCATGTCATAGGCATCGAGGGCGTCAAGTTCAAGAAGGATCACTTATGCGGTGCCTGTGAAGAAGGAAAGATGACGAGGGCCAAGCATCCCTCGAAGACAATCATGACAACGACTCAACCCTTTGAACTGCTACACATGGACCTCTTCGGTCCCACTCACTACTCAACTCTTACTACTACTGCTTGTCTCACTACTAGGAAAAGACCTACTAATGGCGCACCAGTTTTGCCTACTAATGGCGCATCACTAGTGCGCCATTACTAGCACGCCACTAGTAATTTTTACTAATGCCGCACCACTGGTGCGCCATTAGTATCTGGTATACTAATGGCGCACCACCAAGTGTGCCATTAGTATATAAAACCACGCGCCATTAGTGTGCCTCCCAGGGGCCATATTTAACCATGTGCTTTGGCACACTAATGGCGCACTACGGATAGATGCGCCATTAGTATACTTGGCATACTAATGGCGCACTCTGTCTTGATGCGCCATTAGTATCCTTTGGCATACTAATGGCGCACTCTGTCTTGATGCGCCATTAGTATCCTTTGGCATACTAATGGCGCACCTTGTGGTGATGCACCATTAGTATGAATATTTGGTTTTTTTTACTTTTCTGATTTTTGCACAGGTTACAAAATATATTATTTGACAGAATATAGACAGTAGCACACAGCAATAGCAGATTCATCGAATACAATAGAAGATTAGTCTCCGAATACAATTCATCATATTAGTCTCCGAATTCAAAAGACCGAACAAAGATAAAACATTACAAGTCTCGAGACCGCGAGTATCGAGTTTGTCTTCACATTACAAGTCGATATCAATCATCTAAACTACCATCACATAGAAGAGAGCTGCGGTCATCACGATGAGCATCATCGCGATCAAACTGGTCTTCATCCGGTTCCTCCAACGCTCCCTCCTCTCTCCCGCTAGATAGCGGGTGTATCTAGATTCGGCCTCCGCCCTAGTGGTGTACCCTTTGTAACTGTTACCGCTGAAACGGTGAACCTGTCTCCGACACTCCTCCCAGTCGTCGTAGACTCCGGGAACCTTACCCTTGTACACGACATACGACGACATCTCTATGCACAAGCCAAACAATAGACAATACATACATAAGCAATATATAAGTATGCAACAAAAGGATCGGAAGAGAAAAGCAAGACATTAATAGCACGATTCATGGTCCTACTAATAAATAGCATCGATTACATCTAAGTTGAACGACTGTCCAAACCAAAGAGACATACAATTCATTAAAGTTTAATTACAACATGAGACAATCAATGTTTCAGAACTACACATCACTACTTTCGACTCGACTCATGGACAGGAGCGTGGATGAAGCCACCACCTGTCGTGATGGTCATGAAATCACGGGCGTTGTCAGCCTGCATTTGTAGCATTCCGTCTATCTCAATGTTGGACGGTTGATATCTGAGGAAGAACTGCCCTGAGGTATGAAGGACATCTTGATGGATGATGTCCGCAAACTTCGACTGGATGCGAAAGAATTCTTGTCTGATGTCCGCGTCTTGGATTGCCGACAAGCTCGCGGCCCAATCTTTGAGATTATTTGGTAGCAGAAGGTGATGATGGTCCCTTACGATCGCCCGCATGTGATGGAGGGCGTAGTAGGCATCCTTCTGACCGCCAGGCGGCTGCTTGACGCAGTAGAACGTCGTATTGTGGGCGAACACGTGCTTGCCGTACTTACGAACTGCCCTGATGAAGGTGCCTCCAGATTTGGCGTAGCCAGGGAGAACATCATCAAGAACTTTCTTGATATTTGTGTAGTCTATCTTGGAGTTACGGTTCGGGTCGAAATACGTGGCCATGGAATATTTCGGGCTTAAGAGGATGAGTGTGCAATGTGTGTCACTGCACAGAACACGGAATGTTAGAAAAAAAAGAACGATCGAAATCTAAGAAATCATATGTTACGGGGCGGTTAAGGGATGACTTACTCGGGAAAGTAAGCCACAAGCAAGTTATCCTTATCTGGGTTTTCCAGAATGACGTCTTCGAGGTGTGAACTCGTGACTTGGCGGTCCCCAGCACTGCTCAAGAGATTGGCACGCATGTAGAAGGGGTCGACGATCACGATGTCCGGGGTCTTGTCTCTAATGATACGCATCTCCATACTCAGCGAAAACAGCCGAACGAAGGTGTAGTGCAGCGGATGAAGGTTGAACATAGCAAAGATGTCATCAAACCGCAGGACGATCGTACCCCCGATGGCGCCATCCACAAAGCCCTTGCCCTCTGGCACCTTGGCCACGAAAACCGGGTATGCCACATCATTCTCTCTGAGACGCCGCTTCTCCAAAGAAAGAACACTGTCGTGCAGACTCCGCATAGCACCGGTTGCAACATTGAGCATATTTGTCGGTAGCATCGCCCTACCCGCCACATGCACCCTCCTCGAGATATCCTTAGGTGAAGGTGGCCCGTCCTGAGCACGGATCGTACTCGGTGCCGGCTGGCTCACACCGGCGCCCTTTTTAGTCGGCCGTTTCCGGCCCTTCTTCTTGATCTGCTGTAATGGGACCGAGTTCTGCTCACAGACCGCCTTCTTGAGCGTGTTGGGGCTGATAATATTTGGCACCTCCGCTATCTGAGGCTCGGTGAAGGCGGCAACTGGAGGCGTCTCCTGAGAACTGAACGCCAGACGACGCCTGTTGCAATTGGGTTTCTCTGCCGTACAAGCTAGATCGCAGTCGTCTTGTTTGGGTTCTTGAGAAGGAGGCCCGCAGAACTCGTCACCGTACCCATGTTCGGCAAAATACTTATCAACGTTGGTAAATGTACCATCGTCGTTGTCGTCGTCGTCCGGATCCTATGCCATAGGGATGTCTGGCATGTCCGGTAGCGTTGCGGCATTCTTGCCATGGCTTGGCACCGGCATGACTGGCGGTCTTGTCTGTGGGGTGGTGTCCCCCGCCCCCAAACGAATCTAGCTCTTCAGCCAAAGCAGGGGCCAGCTTACGCAGGCGCTGAGGGTCATCTCATCTTCTTCGTCGGCCCCAGCAGGTCGAATCGGAGGTAACAGCTCGTCGCAGCCTGGCAGCACCCGAACCACTTCAACCCTATACATTGTGGGTGGCATCGGATTACCATGGAACACGGGGTTGCCCGGTTGAACGATTCTGCCCTTGGCGACATCGACCAACTCGCCGCCCACGAAGTGCAGGAGAGTGCAAGGAACATCGGCGACGCCCTGCGAAAACATGTAGGGCATCAGGGATGCCCAGTCAAAGGCAAGGAGATGAAGTCCTCGGCCGAGAGGCTTAGTTATCATGATGCCGTCGAGCTCCGCTAATGTCGAGGCACCGCCAACGACGGGCGTGCAACTGACGGAGGGGCCGCTTGCTGGCGAGGTGCCGGCCGGCGTACACCCGGGTGCATTAAGCTCCAATGCCGGCATCGGAGACACCAATACCGCCGCCGCCGGAGACACCAATGGCACCACCACCGTAGACACCAATACCGCCGCCGGCGGAGACACAAATGGCGCCGCCTGTGCGTTGTGCGAGTTGCTGGCCGTGAAGCTGGGAATCAGGGGTGGCCCCTGTTGGCCACCCGCAATCCACGTCGTTATCCCATGAATCAAGGTAGGCATAATGCCGGTGAGCGTCGATCCCAGTTGTTGTTGCACTTGCTCTTGGACCATCTCCGGAATCCGCGCCACTTGCGCCTTGAGTGCTTCAACCTCGCGCGACTGGCTTTCCGAGCTGGTCTTTTTCTCCTTTCGCCCACCAGCGGTATAGTATGACGACCATTTTGTGGACAAGCCTTTGCCGGCCACACGACCAGCTGACGTTGGCTTACTGAGCGTATCCTTGTTTTTCATTACGTTCAACACCCTATTCAAAGGGGTGTCGAAAGGGGAGCTCTGAGATGACCCCGTGCTACTGCTTTCTTTGTCCTGCAGAAGGAACGTGAACCATTTAGAAATATTTGGGATTAATTAGAATGCAACCATATGGAGCTAATTACGCGGGGGTGTATTCCTTACCAGAACAAGCTCAAGCTCCTTGGTCTTCGGATCCGTGGTAAGCTCCTTTGTTACCGGGTCCTCCTTGTACTGGGCCCTAAGAAAGTTCCTGGTCTGCTTGTCACTGTATTTCTCGAAGCGGGGCGGTAGGCCTTGCTCGGCACGCTCTGCGTCCTCCTTGTCCCATACAGGCTTCGCCACTCTGTAACCGCTGGACCGAGTTGGTGGACCCCTATGTTCAACTGCCGCATTTCTTTCCCCCACTTACTTGATTCGGAGGTTGCAGGGCTCTCGCACTTGATCTTGAACTCCTTGTAGTCATCTTCGCTCATCAAAGGATATTTCGCCTTGATCTTCTCATAACTATCACCTTTGTCAATCATTGCCTTCACCATGCTTTTCCAAGTAGACAGGGCCGTGCTCATCGTCGTGAGGGCGGCACCATTCACTTTATTACCCGAGAGGCGTGTGTTTGCGAACTCAGCGGGGAACTTGTATCGTTCGTGCAGCTTCGTGAAGAGGAGGCTGCGCAAATTCCCTCGGTCCTTATGCCTTAGGTTCTCGGTGTTGATCGAGGCGGTGCTCCGGAGAATGCACCTGAGCTGAATCGAGTACCCCTTGACTACGTGTTTGGGCGCCGTCGGATGCCGGTCGGAGTTCACTTTAGTAAATTCCTCCCTGACGGTGCCGAGCATGTTCGGGCGCCGGTCCTTCCGTTGCCTCTTCGGTTGGCTGCCATCTGTGCATGCGCCGCCATCATCAGTGGTGGCATCCGCGGCGCCATCATCAGTGGTGTCATCCCCGACGCCACTAGGGGTTGTGTAGTCAGGATCGGTGTCTTCCGCGACGTCCTCATAGCGGTGAGGTTCTTCCTCCAACTCCTGGGACAGCTCCCAGAATTGCTTGCCGCCCGAACCGCCGGCCTCATCGTTGTGGGCCATGTTTCGCTCTAAATAGGAAAAAAGTTTGGTCAAAAAGTTGGTTATTGTCAAGGAACAAGATCATGGTCTCATCATTTAGGGTTTATCGACACTGAGGCATCCTAAAAGCTAAGCTTTTATCATTTAGGGTTTGTTGACGCCGAGGCACCCTAAAAGCCTAAGCATACATCATTTAGGTTCTCATCGACACCGAGGCACCCTAAAAGCCAAGGTTTCATCATTTAGGGTTTGTCGACGCCGAGGCACCCTAAATGCTAAGTTTTCATCATTTAGGGTTTGTCGACGCCGAGGCACCCTAAAAGCCTAAGCGTACATCATTTAGGTTCTCATCGACACCGAGGCATCCAGGGCAGCCAAGTTAAGTTTTCATCATTTAGGGTTTATCGATGCCGAGGCACCCTAGGTTGGGGCTAATCACTTGGCACTAATCACTTGGCTATATTGCCACCTATGTTGGGTTTATCATCTAGGGTTTATCGATGCTAAGAAAAATTCTAAGTTGGGCCTAGTAACTTGGCTCTATTGCATATGGTTTAATGCAGCAAGAATGGCAGGGCAGCTGATCCTACTTAACTAAGTACTAAGATACCCCGACCCATGCATTAGTCGAAGTACCCCATATGTCCTATTTTTAGCAAAGTCATGCTAAAATTCACGGAAAATTTTAGCATGACCTTTGCTGAAAATAGGACATATGGAGTACCCGAATTTGCCGGAACGGAAGTTAATTGACATTCCGGCAAACTCAAGGGCAACTCGGGGTACCTGCAAATTCATCACGACACAATGGTCGGAGACAAAACCCAGCAAACTAGCAAGATGATCATCATCTTTGCAAGACAGTAGCTCAAGTTTTTGACAGTAGCCTCTAAAGAAAACAGCATTGCAACATTCAAGTTCACAGGATAAAAAAATCATCCACATTCACCAACCCACATGATGTTAAAACCCACATGAGCTGTAAACAGACTTAAAAAACCCACATGATGTTATAACTGTATACACTTAACATGATGATACCAAATGGGAAGGAAAATTGTATCACTCTAGATTAGTGTAGCCACTATCTAACAAAACCAGAATGTTAACAAAATTACACCATGATGATACCAAATTCTTGTAGCAGTACAATGAGTTCACTGGATAAAAAAATCATCCACATTCACCAACCCAAACTGGTGGAGATACAGCAAACCAGAACCTCCCAGGTTTCTGCCATTTTATTTTTCCCACCGTATATTTTTTTTGATTCATGTCATGGTACTTGCTGTCAAACCAAGTATTTTCTTTCTACATAATCTGGGAAGTTTCCTTCTTACTGTCTCACTATCTTACTGTCTCACTACAAAAAACTAGTATGCTTAGTTGAGACTAGTATGCTTAGTTGCATTATGACAGGCAAAAACTACAAATATTTGTGTTTTTAGTTGAGCAATGCAGCGACAGTGTGATAGGCAAGTTTCAGCTGGCAAAGTGTCACGATTCAGACAACAGAGCAGCTAAGCATAGCAAGTGGATAGTTTAGTCAGTATATTAGTACTCTTTAGAAAGCATGAGACATATATTACCTGGAGGAGACTTCGTCGAAGAGTTGCCTGTGAATTGAAAATACAATGAGATCAGCAAAGGACAGTAAGATATATACTGAAATTATCATAACAAAATGCCAGCTACTGCCATGGTCAAAGAATAGATTATGATAGCTGGACAAGTACAAGTCAAACTAGATAATTTTCAGAACCGGTTTAACCACCGCAGGATAAAACAATGCATCCAAGACTGGGCTTAGACTAATATCCTCATAGCATAATCTGACATCAAGCAAATAATATAAGAACAGTGAAAATGTATGTTCACTGCAAATGAATATGTACCAAGTGTTCAGATTCTTGGAGTAACAAATATTCATCTACTCATTTGTAGATACCTAGGAGTAACAAGACTGCACTTGCCAATAATGTTTTATTTATGCTTCCCAAGGACCAACTCCTAAACTGAACACAAAAAACTGTGTGCACATCTGCAAGTTGTAGAAGTAAAAGGTGCAACACTAAAAAAAACTATCAAACTAACAGATCCATTAATCAATTATGGACTTCTTACATGTTACATCTATCATTATGGACTTCTTACATGTTTCATATTGTTGCATGAATCCAAATTCACTGGAATATTGTTGCATGAAGCAAAAGAGGCCCTGGGCATCCATCCAACACAGCTAAACAAAGAAAATGCAGTTCCATGCTTTCACAATACAATTCTCTTCAGATTTCTTATTAAGAGACAACAAGATACTTGTCACTGAAATTTTCTTCAGATTTCACAGTACTGAATTTCAATGGGAAAAATTCTTAGTACAGTTCAATCTCAGGGAATCAAATATGAGAATCAAATATGGGTCATGCAGTTCCACTATCTGTATAAAGAACCATCGGTGGCGCTCCACTAAGAACCATGCCGCCGGCTGGTGCCGAGGATATGGGGATTGCCGGTGGGAGGAGATGGGATTGGGGTAGGGTCGCCTCACTCACCTGCTGGCTAGCGCGCCGGCATCGGGGAGAGGCGGGCGGGTTCGGGTGGCGTGAGCAAGGAGGTTGGTCGGTGCGGCGGTCCTCGATCTATGGTCGCGGTCCTCCTCGATCTGCAGCAGCGGTCCTCCCGGCCCGAGAGTCACTTGGCAGCAGCAGCTTCCCAGCCCGTCGGGGCACTCCTCCCTGGTCCGGACTGGCCATGCTGCTCGGGGACGGCGAAGGACGCGAGGGGGCGACGAGGGGGACGGCGAACACGGGGGGCAGCGGGTGAGATCGATGAGGCAGGGGAGAGATTAGAGAGATTGGGGATTTAGTGTGGGGGGAAGCTTTCTAATGGCGCACCACCCCCTCGTGCGCCATAAGTACGACTATTCTAATGGCGCACCACCCCTCAGTGCACCATTAGAATTTTGTTTTAATCTAGCCCACTAGACATATCTACAACCTAACCCTATCTACAACAGAACCCACCCACTAGCCCGACTGGTCAGCACGCAACACACACCAGGAGGTCCTGGGTTCGATTCCGAGGCTCCCCAATATTTTTTATGCATTTTAAATGCCGTTTTTTATATTTATTTGTGTTTAAATATGTTCAAACTTGTTTAAATCATAATAGTAATATTTTTTTTATAAAAACAGTAATAATTTTTTTAAAAATATGTTCAAATTTGTTACTTGAAAATATCATCGGCGGCGGCGGTGGAGCGGGGGAGGGTGCGGGGGGTGCCCGTTGGCGGCGGGAGCGGGGAGGGTGTGGGGGGCCGGGTGCTCGTCAGCGGTGGTGGAGCAGGGGAGGGTTGCGGTGGGTCGTCGTCGGCAGTGGAGCTAGCGGGGGAGGGTGCGGGTGGGATCGAGATGGAGGGGGAATCAAGATCGAGATGGAGGGGGATCGAGATCAAGTGTCCTCATGAATTCAAAAAGTTCCCATGAAATTTAAAAATATTCATGATATCAAAAAGTGCCCATGAAATACAATCGAGAAATGAAGACTACGATTTAAATACAATCGATCTTAGCTAGCTATCTGTTCACAATCTTCTTGCCCTTCTTTTTCGCAATTGGAGTTCTTCTGTGGAACGGACGTCCTTTAGGTAGGGTGGTCCTGCTTCTTCTTGTGGTGTGTGCTGCTACTTCATCGTTGTCGTCATGTTCGATCTTCGGGTCACCGTACTTGTCAAAGTCTTGCTCATTGGCTACTCCATCCATTCCGATGATCTTCCTTTTGCCTCTCCTCACGACAACACGACTGGGCTTTGACGGGTCGGTAATGAAGAAGCATTGGTCCACTTGGGAAGCCAGTACCCATGGCTCATTTTTCGCGGTGACGTTTGCGCCCGCGGTCTTGGATTTGGCTTCGGGTATAACCATGGTGGTGAAATACCGGTCTTCTTTTAGGACGCTCTTGGCCCATCTGACATGGAACATCGGGACCTTCTCTCCAGCGTAGCTCAGCTCCCAGATCTCCTCGATCCTTCCGTAGTATCTGTCCTTGTCGTTACCGGTGTAGGATTCCATCGTTACCCCGGAGTTCTGATAACCATCGCTCTTCATGTCCTTGTCCTCGGTGTAGAATGTGTAGCCGTTGATATCGTACGCCTCATAGGTCATCAGGTTGTGCTCGGCGCCCTGTGACAAGGCGAATATGAGTTGTTCTTCCGCGGAAGAATCCTCATGTAAAGGGTACGACAGAAGCTTCTGCTTGAACCAACGCGTGAAACATGAGTTGTGCTCTTTGAGTATATCTCCGTCCGTCCTCTGTTGGCCTCGGTCATTGTACGTCTTCTCAATAAAGGTTTTGTGCTCTACCACCCAAGGATCGACCACGTCTATGTGTTGTAGCGCGACTAGGTTTGCTCTTTCAAAGTCGGCGAGTCGACCCTCGAAGTCGACATGCATTTCGCGGCGACCCTCACGGTGACCCCATCCAGCGAGCCTGCCGAGGTGCCTGTTGACGGGCAGACCAACGGGGTTCTCGATGCCTAGATAATTCGTGCAGTAGGAGATGCACTCTTCGGTCAGAAAGCCCCTGGCTATACTTCCCTCTGGACGTGACATGTTGCGAACGTATCCTTTGATGACACCATTCATCCTTTCGAACGGCATCATGCTGTGCAGGAACGTCGGCCCGAGTTGGATGATATCCTCCACGATATGGACCAGCAGATGCACCATAACGTCGAAGAATGCGGGCGGGAAGTACATCTCAAGCTCGCATAGTATCACCACGATCTCTTCCTGTAGCCTTCTGAGTTGCCTCACGCCAATCGACTTCCGAGAGATGACGTCGAAAAAGTTGCATAGGCCAAATAGCGTTTCACGGACGTGCGCGTCCATGATCCCACGGATTGCAACTGGAAGTATCTGCGTCATCAGCACGTGACAGTCGTGAGACTTCATCCCGCTGAACTTCTGCTTCGCTGGGTCTAGGTATCTGCTTATCTTCCCCGCGTAACCGTAAGGAAGTTTTACTCCTAGGAGGCAGGTGAAAAACTGCTCGATCTCCTCCTGACTTAGAGTGAAGCACGCGGGAGGGTAGTCATTTCCGGTCTTCTTGGCCTTTTTGCCTTTGCGACGACTTTCTGTGTCCTGCTTCGCCTCATCATCATCATCATCATCATCATCATCATCATCATCATTAGCGTGAAGCTCCTGCCTGATGCCCATTGATTTCAAGTCTGCCCTTGCTTTCGGCCCATCTTTGGTCCTCTCTGGCATGTTGAGCAGGGTACCAAGCAGACTCTCGCACACGTTCTTCGTGATATGCATGACATCAAGGCTGTGAGGCACACGGTGGATCTTCCAGTACGGCAAGTCCCAGAAAACAGACCTCGTTTTCCATACCTTCAGCAGCGGCTCTGGCGCCTTTCGCTTCTTTCCTGGCTCTGGCGCCTTTTGCTTCTTTCCCGGCAGTGGGCAGTCTTTCCAATTTTTCAACAGCTCGTCTATTTCCTCGCCGCTCCTCGTACACGGGCGTTTTCGGGGTTCGGTTTCACCATCGAACAGATCCTTGCGTTTCCTCCACGGGTCATCGTCGCGAAGCCACCTTCGATGTCCCATGAACACGGTTTTCGAAGACCCGGGATCTCTATCTAGCTGGCGATACGTTGTGTCATCCATGCACCTTACGCATCCAGAAAATCCGTGGACTACCTGCCCCGCGAGATATCCGTAACCGAGATAGTCGTGCACCGTCGTGAGCAGTGCGGCTCTCATAGGGAAATATTCTTTCTCTGCGGCGTCCCACGTATTGGCTGGCGTTTTCCACAGCGTGTCTAGCTCCTCCTTCAGCAGCCCCAGATACAGATTGATGTCGTTCCCTGGTTGTTTCGGCCCTTCAATTAGCATACTCATGTGAATGTACTTCCTCTTCATGCACAACCAGGGGGGAAGGTTGTACATCCACACAAACACAGGCCAGGTGCTATGTGTGCTTCTCTGGCTGCCAAACGGATTGACTCCATCGGTGCTCGCGCCCAGCACGATGTTCCTTGGATCCTTCCCAAATTCTGGGTATTCGAAGTTCAACGCTTGCCACTGGCTCGCATCCTTAGGGTGACTCAGCATCTTGTCTTTTTTATTTATCTCCGGATCATTTCCGTCATCTTCCCGCTTCTTCTCCTCCCTATCCGCGTGCCAACGCAGGAGCTTTGCTACCTTAGGGTCCGCGAAATACCGCTGCAGACGAGGAGTGATCGGAAAGTACCACACCGATTTTCGAGGAGCTTTCTTCCTCTTCTTGTATCGAGTGACGCCGCACACCGGACATATGGTAGACTCCGCGTGCTCGTCCCGATAAATGATACAATTGTTCATGCACACATGGTATTTCACGTGCGGTAAATCCAGAGGACACACGATTTTCTTCGCCTCCTCGAAACTGGTCGGGCACTTGTTCCCCTTGGGAAGACGTTCGTGCCAGAATGACATGTTCTCGTCGAAGCATGCGTCGGTCATTTTGTGTTTTACCTTCATCTCCAGAGCCATGAGCGTTACTTTCAGGCGGGTATCCTCGGGCCTGCATCCTTCATACAATGGAGTAACCGCGTCTATCTCCAGTTGATCCAGCTTGGCTTTCTCTCGGGCGGCAGCTCTTGCGTTATCCGTCTGCTTGAGAAGCAGCTCTTGAATATGAGGGTCCTGCACCCAGCCTCCATCGTCGTCTGCTCCGGCATCTTCATCTTCATGATCATGCCCTTCGTCTTGATCTTCCTCATCATCATGTACGACATCTTCTACATGATGACTGTGTACAGCATCACCGTCGTGATCATGTCCTGGAGATTCTTCGTCTTCTCGCCCGCCCTCGCCGCGGTGGTACTTGTCTTGTTGCCCTTCCTCATTTCTTGCCCGGCCCCCATGGACGACTTCATAGTCATCTTCATCACCTTGCCACCGATAGCCATCCATGAAACCACGCAAGAGCAGGTGGTCCCGCACCTGCCCGGAATCCGGGTCCGCAATAAGGCTCTTCAGCTTGCATCTTCGACACGGACATCTTATCTCCGTCTCGTTCTTTTGAAGCATCTCGGCCTTCGCGGAGCTCAAAAACCTATTCACGATGCCTTCAGTCATCGTGCGGACCATGGTCGCCTGCGGGGTAGAGCAAAACGATATTTTAGAACCAAGAAAAAATTTGGCATGACCTTCCCTAAAAATAGGACCAAAAAGAATGCATAGTGCCAAAATTCTCGCCGAAACGGAAATGAATCAAAACATTCCGGCAAAATATTGGCAACTATCGCATTTCAAATACCGGTACCTTCAAACACAAACATATATGCAACACCACAAACACATGCAACACCACAAACATACATAGATCTAGCTAGGCCACAAAAAGTGCATGTGCACGTTGTTGGAGCGAGCTAGGGAGAAAAAAGTAGATCTACATCATGAAGATAGCTTTCCCCTTACTTACCTATCAAAAAAGGTAATTTCACCACTTAATTTTGATGAATCTATGGTGGAAATGAGGTGAGGAGGAGGAGGCAGCCGAAAGCTTGGAGAAGGAGGTGGAGGGAATGAAGTGGGGAAAGTGAGTGGGTAGGTGTGGGGCTGTCCAAAATATCTTGTTGGGGTCCCAGGTTACTAATGGCGCACCACCAGCAAATGCGCCATTAGTAACCCTGGTTACTAATGGCGCACCTGCAGGTGGTGCGCCATTAGTAGTTTTGCAAAAAAGTAAAATAAATAAATATATATACTAATGGCGCACCGGGTAATAGTGCGCCATTACTAGTTTAAACTAGTAATGGCGCACTGTGAAACGGTGCGCCATTAGTAGTTTTGCAAAAAAAGAATTTTTTTTTACAGTAATGGCGCACTGTCTGCCTGGTACGCCATTACTAGTTAAAACTAGTAATGGCGCACTTCGACCTGATGCGCCATTAGTTTGTATGGAAAAATGGAAAAAAAATTAATACTAGCGGCGCACCCTGTTTCTGGTGCGCCATTAGTGTCTTCCACACTAATGGCGCATCACCAACCGGTGCGCCATTAGTATATAGTAGTGGCGCACTGCTTCCATGGTGCGCCATTAGTATCAATCCTATCTATAGCCCTTTTCCTAGTAGTGTCTCTATGGCTTCGTCATTGTTGATAGTTATTCACGATATACATGGGTGCATATTATCCTCTATAGGACTGAAGTGCAGGATGTCTTCAAACGCTTCGCCAATCGAGCCATGAACAACTATGGCGTCAAGATCAAGCACATCAGAAGTGACAATGGCACCGAATTCAAGAACACCAGCCTCGACACTTATCTTGATACTTTGGGCATCACTCATGAGTTCTCAGCTCTGTACACACCGCAGCAGAATGGCATCGTGGAACGCAAGAACAGAACACTCATTGAGATGGCCCGGACGATGCTCGATGAATACAAGACTCCAAGAAAGTTCTGGCCTAAAGCCATTGATACTGCATGCCATGTCATCAACCGTGTTTATCTTCACAAGCTTCTGAACAAAACATCCTATGAGCTCCTCACTGGTAAGAAGCCAAATGTCAGTTACTTCAGAGTATTTGGTGCCAAGTGCTGGATCAAGGATCCACATCACACTTCAAAATTTGCACCAAAAGCACATGAAGGTTTTATGCTTGGTTAAGGAAAGGATTCGCACTCCTACAGAGTCTTCAACCTCTTTCACTATAAAGTGGTTGAAACTGTGGATGTGCGGTTCGATGAGACTAACAGCTCGCAAAGAGAGCACCTGCCAAATGTGCTAGATGAAGTTCCATCCAGTGAATCCATCAAGCTTATGGGAACTGGAGAAATCATACCGTCTGAAGCACAACCCGAAGAGGAACTCATCATCTCTGCACCTAATCAACCTGAAGACAATCCTTCTAACAATGACAATGATCAGCAAGAGCAAAATCTTCGTCCTATTCATCCTCGTGTTGCAAATGAAGTACAAATTGAGAAGATAATCAATAGCATCAATGCACCTGGTCCACTCACTCGTTCATGGGCAACACAACTAGCAAATTTCTGTGGACACTTTGCATTCGTCTCAATATCAGAACCCAAGAAAGTTGATAAAGCTTTCATGGAACCTGAATGGATTCAAGCTATGCAAGAAGAGCTTCAACAGTTTGAGCTGAATAATGTATGGGAACTGGTCAAGCGTCCTGATCCTCGTAAGCACAATATCATAGGCACTAAATGGATATATCGCAACAAGCAAGATGAGCATGGTTAAGTTGTCAGAAACAAGGCTCGTCTCGTTGCTCAAGGATACACTCAAGTTGAAGGAATTGACTTCGATGAAACATTTGCTCCTGTGGATAGGCTTGAAGCTATACGCATACTGCTAGCCTATGCAAATCATCATAACATCCTTCTGTATCAAATGGATGTGAAGAGTGCTTTTCTCAATGGCAAGATTGAAGAAGAAGTGTATGTTGCACAACCGCCTGGCTTTGAAGATCCAAAACATCCTGGCATGGTTTACAAGCTCAACAAGGCATTGTATGGCCTCAAACAAGCCCCTCGTGCTTGGTATGACACACTCAAGGACTTCCTAAAGAGCAAAGGCTTCAAACCTGGTTCCCTGGATCCCACGCTCTTCACGAAGACATATGATGGTGAACTGTTTGTGTGCCAAATATATGTGGATGACATTATCTTCGGCTGCACTAATCAGAAATACAGTGATGAGTTTGGATACATGATGCAAGAGCAATATCAGATGTCCATGATGGGTGAGCTGAAGTTCTTCCTTGGTCTTCAAATACGATAGCAACGCAACAGCATCTTCATATCTCAAGAGAAAAACCTCAAGGATTGCCTGAAGAAGTTTGGAATGCAAGACTGCAAAGGTTACACGACGCCAATGCCTACCAAGAGTCATCTAGATTCTGACGCCAATGGTAAAGAGTTCGATCAAAAGGTATACCGCTCCATGGTTGGTTCCTTGCTTTACTTATGTGCATCTAGGCCAGATACCATGCTTAGTGTTTGCATGTGTGCCCGATTCCAAGCGACACCAAAGGAATCACATCACTTAGCTGTGAAGCGAATTCTTCGATATTTGGCTCACACCCCAACACTAGGATTATGGTATCCAAAGGGCTCAGAGTTTGATCTAGTTGGATTCTCGAATGCTGATTATGCTGGTGACAAGGTGGATCGCAAGTCTACATCAGGCACATATCACTTTCTGGGACGACCACTTGTATGTTGGTCTTCAAAGAAGCAGAACTGTGTATCTCTCTCCACTGCTGAATTTGAATACATTGTTGCTGGATCTTGCTGCGCTTAGCTTCTATGGATGAAGCAAACACTCAAAGACTATGGCATTCATCTAAAGCAAGTGCCACTCTACTGTGACAATGAAAGCGCCATCAAGATCGCCAACAACCCAGCTCAGCACTCGAAGACAAAGCACATTCAGATCCATCATCACTTTCTCAGAGACCATGTCATGAAGGAAGATATTGATATCATTCATGTCAACACTGAAGAGCAGCTGGCAGATATCTTGACAAAGCCCTTGGATGAGAAAAGGTTTTGCAAGTTGTGGTGTGAGCTAAATATCTTGGAATCCTCAAATGTCCTGTGATCATGCACACATCCTAACACTTATGCATGTTGATGACTTAGATGTGCAAACACATGAAGTAACATATATCTTCAACTAATGAAGACTTACAATCTAAGTGTGAATACATTAACGCAGAATTTGACTTCGGAGCGCCATGATAATTGTGCACCATGTCTGGGTCTAATATTTCCTATACGGTGGGTAACGCCACCACCAAACTTTTGTTTGGAATACTTTTTGTTGGCGTTGCATTTGCAAAGTCTTCGCATTTGGTTTGTCTTCATTGTTAACATGGCTTCATGTTTATCTTCAATGTACTGATTTGGTTTCTGTCCTCTACAACATTCACTTATAGCTATGTCTTCTAGTTGAATCTTTTGAACTAAGTGAATGTGATCGGACCCTGACCTTTCCATGCTCCCGTCTTAAGTCTATCTATCCAAATCATATGCATTCTATTGAAACTGTCGAATGTCTTCGCTGCATCCTTGTCAGCAGAAGATACAGAGACAAACATTAAATTTGTTTTAAATGCTCAATTCTTTTTACCTGAAACCCGGAGAAGCGGGAACGACTACCCGACAATCCAGGTGTGTGTGGGAACATGGAACAACCTCCTATGTGTTGCATGATCGCCACATGTCCTTCATATGTGAACCGCCAGGGGCACCTGTGTAATAACGCTGTGCCGCCCTGTCCCTATAAATACACGCCTCACCCCAGTCATTATCTCTTCTTCCACTCTCGCACAAACCCTAGCGCCACCGCTAGCCCTCGACGACGCTGGCGACGAAGCGCTTAGCTGCCGCGACCTCACCGACGCCGTCATCACGCTGGCCGCGGACATCTTCTTCTCCGCCGTTGCTGTAGGTGTCCTCCGTCGCCAAGTTAGGGCATGGAAGATCAAACTGCTCGACCTCCTCTCCCACTCCATCTAGCAGTTCCTCATGTGGTAAATAAAAACTCTTTTACAGTCCTTTTGATCCGATAGATTCATCCTTTTCAACCACAAGTGGTTTCTGTTCCTACAAGTTGGATCTATCTTGTTCTGCATCTCATAGCATGCCTACTATGTTCACTTATGCTTCACAAAGTAGTTAGATTCCTCACTTGTACTTATTTGTGGATTCATACAAATCTGGAACCAACTCTCTACATATGAGTGAATGTCTTCGCACTATAAGGCCAATGTCTTCTAAACTGATTTATCTTCAAAATCTTCTGAGAATGCATATGACCTCTTCCCCTTCCCTCGCATCTCTAATGCTGTCACAGGTACATGTCTGTGGGAGAATCCCTTGGTTCTCATAGTCTGCATTCATTTGCAGAGTTCTTACAGCATCACATAAATTCTCCTGAAGCCAGTTCCTGTCTGACCAGTAGACGGAAGACTTCGATAGTGTTGAAGCCTTTCAGTCTAAACTTCATGACAACTCAAAAATCAGTCAGGAAGGGCGGCAAACAACGCCGTGGAAACACTACTAAGGACCTGCCACCGGATCTCTATGAGTTATACAAGTCAGATCCAGAAGAAGCCTATGGAGAATGCAAGAACCGAATCCAATGGATTCGAAGACATTGGGCAGAGGAATGGTTCAAGTACAGATTCGTCACCAAGGAGTATGCTGAGAAGAATGCCTTAAAGGGCCCCTGGGGAGATATAATATACAAAGGTCTTCAGCCCAAGTCGAAGTCCAAAGCTATTGCTCAAGGCTTCTACCCCTACATGATTCGTGGACCTCAGCCTGCTAATGCCGACCCATCCTCTCTGTTATGGTGTCGTGAAGATAATCTGTTCAAGCGCAACTATCAGGCTGCAAAGAACTCGACCAAGGAAAACAAGTAGTCTTTGGGATTAGACTTCAACCCAGGCCCCTCTGCACCACGAGCTGACGGCACACGCGAAGCTGAACCCAATCTTATTGGGCCCTTCTACAACTTAGAAGGTCTCATCACTCACATTCAGGTTCAAGGGGTAGCCGTGGACCACTCTGCAGATGACTCTGATTCTGATGAAGCGCCTGCACCTTCGAAGCCTGTGAAGCAAAAGAAACCAAAGGCTTCAAAGCCCCCCTCTGCACCAAAGGTATCATGGGCGAAGCCTCTGGCCACCGCATCTCCAAGTCTGACAAGTTTAAAAAGCCCATGCAACCCACTAGTCAAGCACTGACCCCTGCTGCTGTTCTGAGGAACGAGAATGACGCCATTGATCTGTCAAGCGACGATGATCTTGGCGATGACGCTCTAAAGCAATTGATAAAGAGCAAACAAGAGGCGGAAATCTTCAAATCTTCCTCTCTTTGATGTGGAGATCCTGTACAAGTTTATTGATGAGTGGTTTGACAGTCCAGATGTTAGTTTTGATGATCTTCAGCTTCCAATTGGCCTCAGCGTCTCCTTCCATGGAGCCATTGCTCCTAAGCTGGCTCTTGCCTAGAAGATTGTTGAGCTAAAGCACAAAATTGACTATGAAAAGGCTCAGTTCAAGAAGCACATGGCCAAGCTCAATGTCGAAGACATTCAAAACTTCAAGGTCATGATGCATGAGCTCAAGGAGGCATTCCACAAGAAACAAGAAGAAGCAAAAGGTTCTCGTGACCGCATGAAGAATCTTGCTGCCAAATATGTTCAAGGCTACAATGAAGCTGAAAAGCGCAAGGCTTTGGGGCGACCAGGCATCAACCCCGGGATGGCTGCCAAGAAGAAGAAGAAGCCAGTTATGGCCGAACCAGAAGCATCAAGGCAGGAAGCACCTCGCATTGTCTTCCTGTCCAGTATGACATGCTCGAAGCCTAAGGCCCCCACAGTGGATTCAGAGTTCAAGAAAACTAGAGCAGCTGAAGCCGAAGCCAGAAAGCGCAAGAACAAAGCCACCACTGATGATGCTCCCCCAACCAAGAAAAGGAAAACAAAGAAGAGAGACCGGGCTGCTACCACATAGCCCCTTCTTGTCGAGCCAATTTCTGTTGCTCGTCCTGCGTCTGAACATCGTGAACGTCGTCTGGTAGTTCATGAGCCTGCTTCCATAGAGGCTCCTGAATCTGAAGAGAATCCAGCTGTTGACCCCACCATAGCTGAAGACATTGGTCCTCACGACAATGTTGAAGATGATGAAGTCCTTCCTCAAATCGAGCACAATTTGGTATCATCGCCTGTTCTCATGAACATCGAACTCATCAGCATTGCTCGTCCATTGACGCCAATTGCTCAGGATGACTCATGGGCTGATCACCCTCAAGAATCCCCTCGTGCTGAAGAAACACCAGTCACTCCCCCACCACAGGTCACCACTCCGGTGATTAACAGTGAAGACTTTGAGGCCCAACCAACTCCATCTCCACAGGCGTCGCCAGCATTTCGCAGGCTTCGCAAAGGACCTAGGCCACATGTCACATTGTCAAGTGTTCCCGAAGGAGAAGAGCGCCAATCCGTCTCACGCGAAGTCTTTCCTGAAGCCTCTCGTACTGTGAACATCCCTGAATCTGAAGCCAAAGCGACTGAAGATATTCCGGTTGCATCAGCCGATGAATAAGAAGAACCACGTGATGAAGAAAGAGTTGCTACACCCCCGTCCAACCCTGAAGTTGTCCTCGAGGAGAACGTGTCTGAGCCTCCAGGTCCTGAAGTGGAGGTTACCAATACTGAGGCGGCCACCAACATCAACACTGAAGCTAATGACGTTGTCATGGCTGAAGCTCATGTGGCACCTGAAGCTAATGTGGTGCCAGATGACGCTGCACCTGAAGCTTATGCTGCACCTGATGCAAATCTGCAGCTTGAAACTAATGCCTCTGCTCCTGTACCACCTCCTAGGCCACACACCATCGAGCAAGCATATGATCGTGGTTAGCTTGTGACCGCCCACTGGCCAGTTCTGGTTCCTACGCCTGCTCCCGGTCCTCAATTTGCCTATCATGTGGAGCACAAGCCTCAGGTCCAGAAGCCAAAGCCCAGGCTACCACGGTTTCCAGGTACTGCAATGTCACCAGGATCATTTAATCTGAATGGATTCAATGCACACAACACATTCTTCGACAGTGACAAGAACCCCTACACAAGGCCAAGAATCTCTTCGGACCGATTATGGAGTTATCAGCAGCGAAGCTATTATTCATGCATCTTGTACAATCAGGGACGCATCTTCCCTCACATGCATCTTGATTGTGAAGCCATTGCTGGACTGCCATGCCTTGAAGAAGCCCTTGACTGCTTCCGTGATGCGGGTCTGCTTAATTTTGTGACTGTCAAGGAACACTGGAATGAAGAACTTCTGCTTCAATTCTATGCTACCCTCCACATTCGTGGATACAACAGCGATCCGAAGACTTGGATCCTTGAGTGGATGACAGGAGATGTTCATCATGAAGCTAAAGCTCAAGACATTATTGAGCTCACATCCCTGCCCACTCCTGGTGAATACTATGAACCAGGTTTTCAACAACACCAGAATGCTTTGGAGAGCATTTTTCAGAAGCCAGAACCCAACATGAGCCAAATGCTAAGCATGATGAAGCCTCTACCACGCGACGCTGAATACCCAACGGAATTCTTTGTCGAAGACCCAGAGTATCTGCCCCGTACCATTTACCATATCATCGGGAAAACTCTATGGCCTGTCAAAGGACATTCATATGCAGCGAAGCTTGAAGGAGCAATGAATACTTTGGTTTTATATATCTTCAATGGCATCAACTTCAATGCTCAAGACTTCTTCATCCGGCAGTTAGCTGCATCTGGCCCCAACATCTTTGGTCTGAAGTTCTACGCTCCATGGGTAATACGCCTTATCAAGCTTCACTCTACCTTCAACTATCATCCGCCTGTGCGCAATCATCTTGTATTCTTGCCAGAGGTTGATCTGTCTATTGAAGCTATTTACCCAGAGCCTGCTGAGGATCTAGTCTATCTTCACAACGTTGATCGTCAAAGCTTCACCCAGCCCATTGAAGGAGTTCAGGCAGTCTCTCGTGTTTATCCCTTGGCTAGTAACACACGTGCCCCTCGCGCCCAAACTAACGCCACTGGAAGCACCATTGCCCAAAGGCCTTGGAAGCGATCTCGTGTTCTCAATGACCGAGAGCTTCTTGTCGCGCTACATCAAAAACAGGATAAGCATCATGACTGACTTAAGCATCAGATGCAAAGCCTCTTGGTGGACGTCAATCGCATTCGCAATCTTGCCACCAAGAATGCCTTTGTTACACATGAAACCTGTCGGAGGTCTTGGAAGAGTTTGACTTTGCTCACTGCTGAAGAAGATCTTCAAGACGATGGCTTCATAGAAAGATTCAAGTTTGACTCCACTCCTCCAAGGAATGCTCACTTGCGTCGGACTCCCTCCCTTGAAGACTCTGACTATTCTTCCTCAGCTGCAATGGTGAATGCCAGAGTTATCGATGATCAAGATGATGCCACTTCACCACCTCCAACTTCAGCGCGTGTCGACACTGCACCGAGTTCTTATGCACCACCGGGCCTCAATGACGACCCTGCTGCTTCGCCTGCACCTCATGGGAACGAGTAGAAGCTCTATGTCTTCAAACCTTTTTGGTCCTTACTGACAAAAGGGGGAGAAGCATATGAGTTGATAGTCTTCAAGCGGGTCCATATGGGTGGTTGCTTTAGTTTTTGCTACATTTTCAAAGTGCTTACAACTCTTGCTTTTGAAACATTTGGTTCATTTTTGAGTTGTAACACTTAAACTTGATGGTCGTCTGCTACTTTTTTGACACTATGTGATGCAATGATAAATTCCGCATGTGCGACGATAAATTCCGCATGAAGTCATTTGGCAGACGTCCATTTTCCATTATGCATGTCATTATCTTCGATATATCCTTTCATGCATGATGAATTTTCTTCATAAGTAAAAGATGAGCTCCGCAAGTACAACCTGCCATGTGCATTTGCATTCAAAAGCAAATACTTATATGCACATCTTCAGGGGGAGCCTTCCTGATACTTACGAAGACAATACTTAAATCCTTTACAATTTCAAATACTTTTATCCCCGTTGAAAACTTCAACCAGTTTGTCATCAATCACCAAAAAGGGGGAGATTGTAAGTGCATCTAGTGCCACCCCTAGTTGGTTTTGGAGTATTGACGACAAACCTGGTTGAGGGACTACTGTGTTTGTGAGAATTGCAGGACAACACAGGTAGTAGTCCCTCACTGATTCGGTTTACCTACCGGAGATGGCCCCTAAAATGTATGAAGACATTGAAGACAAAGGTGGTATGTGAAGGTATTCACATTGAAGTCTATGACAAGAGAAGACATTGTGTGAAGACTATGGAGCACGAAGACTTAGTTGTTTCGTTGTTTCGTTTTCTTCTTTGTTGAGTCATAGGAACCACCATACTATTAAGTGGGATCCAAGTGAACCAGTTAGAATGACTGAAGTGATGCTTAACCAAAATCCTATGTCTTCGAGCGAAGACAATGAGAGCAAATCTTATCCAGAGCTGGATAAGTCAGCTTTGCTTGTAGCTCAAGTAAAGTTGCCGTGTGTGTTTGAAATCTGACCGTTGGAACACGTGTCAGTTCCTTAGTGACCCAGGGTCATTTCGGACAAATCAGGTTGGGTTGCCTAGTGGCTATAAATAGCCCACCCCCTACACCATAAATTGGTTGGCTGCTCAGAGTTAGTGCACGACTTTTGTCGTTTGAGAGCAACCCACCTCGAAGCCTTTGAGAGAGAAATCCTTGTGAGGACAAAGCCCTAAACACCCAGAGCCAAAGAGTGTTAGGCATCACTGAAGTCTTCATGTCTGTGTGATCTGAAGACTTATTACACTTGAGGACTGTGAATCCTCCAACCGGTTAGGCATCACGTTCTAAGCATCCAAGAGTCATTGTGGATCGCCGGTGAACGAAGTCTGTGAAGGTTTGCGAGTCTACCTTGAAGACTTACCAGAGTAATTGGGCGAGGACTGGGTGTCCTTAGCTCAAGGGGAGTAAGGTGAAGACGCGGTCTTCTGAGTTGAATCTCAGCCTCCCTAACCAGACGTACAATTGTCACAGCAACTGGAACTGGTCCAACAAATCATTGTCTTCAACGAGCCACTGGTTCTATCCTTCCCATCTCTTTATTTGCATATTTGTCCTTGTGAAGTCATTGCCTGTTTGCATTATCTATTTGTCTTCACTATGTGACTGCTTGTTCTGATTGGCTTCATACTATCTTCCATCCTGATCCATACTGCCTAGCTGCTATTAGTCTTTGTGCTTTCACTTCAATGAATACTTGACTATGGCTTGGCTAGTGTAGTCTACCTTCTGTTGCATGTTAATAGGTTCATTTCTATCGTCTGTCTTCGAAACTTCCATGGTTTGAAGACTTTCATAAAAATCGCCTATTCACCCCCCTCTAGTCGATCACTAGCACTTACACCGAGATTGTTCCACATACATCCAATCTCTATGGACTGTGATGATAACTCCAAGTTCTATTTTTTGTTAGTCCGGCCCGCAGTCTTCCCCAGCAATCCTCATCCTCGGGGGATCTGCCGCCGGAGTTGATGGAGAGCGAATCTCCTCCCCTAGCTTCCACACCGCCTAGAGCGGATGACACCAAGGCGTCATCGCATAGGCCCTCCTCGGGCCTCGAAGAGATGCGGGGGGCGACTTGACAGCACCGGAGGGAAACACCTCGGCTGCCGAAGGGCTAGGGGGTACGGCCCCCATGGAGACTGTCGACGGGGGCCTCGGTCAATCCGACCCACAGCCGCATACTACTCCGGAGACTGATACGACTACGGAGTCTAGAATGCGAGCCCTACAAGGAAAGGGGGAGTGGCGTCCTTTGTTAATCCGGAGGCGTCGAATACCACGGCGGGCACACTGCAAAGTGCATCCGTCCTGGACAAGCACCGCATCCTGATTGGTACGGTGGCAGAGAAGATTCAGTCCACCGAGAGCGGGCTGAACGGAGCCTTCTCCAGCCCGCTAGCAGGCTTCGAGGTATGCAATGTAATATTTTTGATCATTTTATGAGAAATATGCCTGTATATAGACAGTAGCCCCTGAGACTCTGTTCTGTCTTTGAAAGAAAAGCGATAAGAGGATCGATAGTCAGTTATCAGGTGGTAACATGCTATTTCATTTGGTTTAAAAACAGGCCTCCTTGTTGGTGGCGACTGCCCAATCAACGGAAATTTCCGAACTCAAACGGAAACTAGAGCGGGCTGATGAGGATCTAGTCCTTGTTAACAAGCGGCTCGACCAGGCGCAAGGTATGAGATACTCTTATGTTATGCCTGTTTATGTCCGTATTCTGTGGGATTTCTAGAGCTGCAATGTGTTCATTTGTGTAGATGGTGCTACCGCGGTTGAAACCCTCAGGGGTGAGCTTACCCAAGCCAAGGAGCGGGCTAGGGTAAGCAAGGCGGCTGCTGATAAAGCGGCTGCGGATTTAACGGCCGAATAGGCCGCTCGGCACCGTTTTGAGGAACGGGTGGCCGAGGTGGAGCAGAGGCTCATGGACACCGCCCCGCAAGTGTGAGTCCTTAGAAGAGGAAAATAAGGCGAAGGGGGCCAAACTCGCCAAGGCCCTACAAGACGCCAAGGAGGCGCGGTCCGAATCCCGCGCGGTGCGCGAGGAAATCCATCAAGCCGGACAGATAGCGGTTGATAAGCCTTTTCCGTTACAGGCTAAATTTGGGATCCGGGGTGTGCCTTGCTTAATCGACTATGGAGTTCTCCCGATGCATATGCGGATCTACCAAAGAGTGTTGCAGACGCCGCCAATTCTTCCGGGCCCAGGAGGGGTACGCAACGGAGAAGCTTTTCTGGTCGCAGTTTGCAGGGCAGGAGCGTCCCGCACTGCTAAATGACCAGATGGCGCAGTGGGCGGAGCTGCATAAGATGTCCAGCATGGCCATGAAGGACGTCATAGTCCGGTTGTGGCCGACCGAGGCCATTCCGGACAGCTACTTCGTCCTTGTGCGGCGTCTCATCAATGCGCTGCCCCGAATTGACGCCGTTAAGAGAGTGGTCCTGCATAGAAGGAGCGCGAATGGCCTTCGCCCGTGTTAAGATGCACTGGGTGGAAATGAAGGTCGAAAAGGTGTCAGTTGAGGGTCCGCTCGAAAGCAAGGGCCATCGCACACCGGAGCGCTATTTTGAGGACATGCTAAAAGGTGCTCGCCTTGTAGAAGGCCAGTGCTCTAAGGATGTAGTGTTCGAATGAACAAGTCCGAACTGTTCGGGAATTTGTATTAAGAACTAAGTCTTTTGTAATATATTCCTTCCTTTATGAAGAGTTTTATCCTCCTGTGTGGCCATTTTTTATATCTGAGAGTTCCCACTCATCGGCTTCAACCCCCATGTAGATACTACCGGGGTGTTCGGGATTGCACATGAATACACTTAACCCAACATCTTGGTCCATGAAGGAGGTACAGTGCGGCGAACCACGCAATCAGGCTATTTGGTTTTATTGCTCTCACTTAGCCGTAGGAGTTTGACGATGGGTCTATAGAGTAGCCCCTAGTATGTATGCGGCTGTCCCAATGCGGATGCGTTACATATGTGACCGGGAAACAGTCCTTTGTGTAATACGGAAAAAATCGCTAAAGATTGTAATAAGTCGCCGAGTGGCTGACCAGCTCTCGCCACATCATGACAGTCAGTTTTCGGCTTTCTCTATCAAGGTGCTTAACCGGATGAACCAGAAACACAATCGCAGTAGTTCTCCCTTTACTACCCTAGCTGATCAGACGGAACGTAAGGTAGCAAACACAGGAGCCGGGCAACCCAACTATTGACCAAAGACATGATTCGGAGTTGATGCATATAGTGCCAAACTCGGGACGCCGAATTGTGCCATGAAGCTGTTCAGACTTTACACATATGTTGCCGTGTAGAGCCCCTGGCAATTTGTACTGAAGCGACTAAAGAGATGAAATAAAGTCTATAAGTAAAGACGATACCGAAGAAAAAAAATTGGTTTACTGGAATCTGGTTGATACGTCAAAATGTAATCGTACAGAAGGTACCGTGATCACAAGGTCATTTTACATGCCAGGGGTCTAAGGCGAGGGAAAAAGCTCTATACAGGTAGTGAAGTTATGGTCTACGAAGTCCTTTGCACCTTCCTGCCACACATCTGTGCCGCTTTCGCCTGAGTAAGAAAAATTCCTTGAGAGGAATGGTTTTCCACTATTTGTATGGAACCGGGCTCGGAGAGAGTCCTTATGAGTCCGTAGGGTGAGCAGGTTTTGATGCACCCGTGGTAAAAGATAAAAAGAAAAATAATTAAATAAAAGGGGAAGGCCATATAGGGTCGAGCCGTACTATAGGCCTGTCTGAATTGTGCCTCCGTTGATGCCGAAGGTACTTTGAGTGCGTAATTATGCACGCACAGTACAACTTTCACGGATATATGTGGCAATCGACGGAGGCAAAGCTGTTAATCCAACTCTGGAGTTGCCGAGCTATTAGCATGTGGAATTGGCCGGCCTTGTGTAATAGAGTCCGGCGGCTTAATAGACGATGAGGTGCGCGGCTTGATGGGGCCACTTTGTATTTCGGCCGCAATGGCCGCGGTATGCTCCTCAGTATGTAGGGAGTGTTCTGTGTTTCTGTTGATTGTAATGACGCCACGTGGGCCGGGCATCTTGAGCTTTGGATAGGCATAGTGCAGAACCACATTTAAGCGGGCGAAAGCGATTCGTCAGAGCAGTGCGTGATATCCGCTGCGGAAGGGGACGATATGGAAGATCAAGTCTTTGCTTCAGAAGTTGTCCGACGAACCGAAGACGACTTCCTGTGTGATTGAGCCCATGCATGGGGCCTCTACACCAGGTGTCGGTGTCAAAACCGGCGGATCTCGGGTAGGGGGTCCCGAACTGTGCGTCTAAGGTCGATGGTAACAGGAGGCAGGGGACACGATGTTTTACCCAGGTTTGGGACCTCTTGATGGAGGTAATACCCTATGTCCTGCTTGATTGATCTTGATGAATATGAGGATTACAAGAGTTGATCTACCACGAGATCGTAATGGCTAAAACCCTAGATGTCTAGCATGTATGATTGTGATCGTCTCTACGGACTAAACCCTCCGGTTTATATAGACAGTGGAGGGGCCTAGGGTTATACAAAGTCGGTTACAGAGAAAGGAAATAATACATCCGGACGCCTAGCTTGCTTTCCACGCAAAAGAGAGTCCCATCCGGACATGGGAGGAAGTCTTCTATCTTGTATTTTCATGGCCCAATAGTCCGACCCATGTCACACAGGCCGGACGCCTGAGGACCCCTTAATCTAGGACTCCCTCAGTAGCCCCCGAACCAGGGTTCAATGACGATGTGTCAGGCGCGCTGATAGTGTTCGACATTGCAAGGCGGGTTCTTCCTCCGAACACTTCAAAGCATTTGATTCGAAAAGTCATACTCGGCTTTCCATTTCATGTCGTACCCATTGGCTTCTGCGCCTCCACCGCTTTGGCTTCCACGTGTCAAGTGAACACGAAAGGTCAGAGTACTTTTTGCGCATACCACCCTGGCCATGTAAGAAGGGCGTCTATTTAAAGGGACTGGATCTCAGATCCCATTCCACATCGAGCGGAAAAATCCTTAGAGCTTGCTAGGAGAAACCATTCCAGCATGGCTAGCGTTCCCAGTTCTTCCTCCCGCCCCATGGCTCCAAAAAAGGCGATTGGGGGAAATGCTCAGTACCCCATGGCCAACTAAATAAGCTTCAAATGAAGAGATTCCTCCCCTCGCGGATCTAGTCCCTGTCCGGGCAGGATTAACCTCTTTTACGGGCGAAGCCCTGGTGGAAAATTTCCCCAATCCAGCCAGGTGGAGCGAGTGTGCTTTACATCCTTCTTAATAAGAGGCGTCGGGTTTCCAATCCACCCCTTCCTCCGAGGTCTTCTGGAGTACTACGGCCTCCTACTGCACAATCTCACGCCAGGCTCCATTCTGCACATCGCGGGCTACGTTGCTCTTTGCGAGCTATTCCTAGGCTGCGAGGCCCATTTCGAGCTATGGAGGAAACTGTTCTGCCTCGTCCCTCGCTCCTAGAAGGGATCTATATTTGAGGTGGGCGGTGCCGAAATATGGCGCATAGCCGGGACCAGATACTTATCCAGCACGCCAAAGAAGGCGTCCGAAGAGTGGCCCTCAGAGTGGTTCTATATTGAGGACGTCGCTCTCCCTGACCCAGTCCGAATGGGCCTTCCCGAATTTACCAGTGCTCCATTGAAGAAACGCCACAACTGGCGCCCTCAGAACCTCAAGGAGGAAGATAGTGCGGAAGTCCAACAATTAATGGGCAAGATAAGGACACTCGCCCAGTCCGGCCCACTACAAAAAAAGACACATCCTTGACATTTTGGGCCGAACAATTTTTTTTTCTGTCATACATATGACACTTCTATGACGATAATTGTGACAAAACCCGGTATCATCATAGATGTGGTGGGATCCTACTTCTATGACAAAAAACCATGATAGAAAATGGGCTTTTCGTCCTGGGCGGGCCGGAGACGCAGATGCATGACATTCTTTGGGCCGTCCATGACGGAAAAAACCGTGGTAGAAGCGAGGGGGAGGAAAATTTTGGGGAGTTCCCGGTTACGGCGGGAGGTCGGGGCCGAGCAATGCGCGTTTCTCTCGTACACGTACGCGCGTGTGTGCGAGGCGTTGGCTCTAACTGAACCCGAGCGAGGCGTTGGGCTCTAACTGAACCCGAGCGATTGCACTGCAGGCTACGCGTTACTGAACCCGAGCGATCGATCGATGGCTGTTAACTGAACCCGATCGAGCGATTCCTTCGCTACTGCTGCTAACTGAAGCCGATCGATGCTGCCTCTGGATGAACAGTGAGCGTTGCGGGGGGGGGGTTGGATGAACAGTTCCCGGTGGGGGTGGATGAACAGGACCCCGTGGTGTTGCCTCTGGATGAACAGGACCCCGATCGATCGAGCCGGTTGGGGCTGGATGAATAGGACCCCGTGGAGGGCTGGATGAACAGGACCACCCCGTGGAGGGCAGGATGAACAGTAGACGGTGGAGGGCAGGATGAACAGTAGCCCGTGGAGGGGTGGTTGAACAGGAGCCCGTGGAGAGGGCTGGTTGAACAGTAGCCGGTGGAGTAGCGCGCGGTGGAGGCTGGATGAACAGGAGCCCGTGGATGAACAGTCGCAGGTGGAGGCTGGAGGAGGTCGACGGTGGATGAACAGTAGCTCGTGGAGGCTGGAGGGGGTCGACGGTGGAGATGAACAGTATCCCGTGGAGTCCCGTTTTGCGGTACGCCACACCCCTCCCGATGAACAGGACCCCCGTTTCGACCGTAGCGCTCCAACACAAGTCCGTTTCGTCCGTTTTGCGGTACGCCACACCCCTCCCGATCAACAGGACCCCCGTTTCGACCGTAGGAGGTCCGTTTCCTCCGTTTTGCGGTACGCCAGACCCCTCCCGATGAACAGGATCCCGTTTCGAACGTGGCCGGTCGAACACAAGGCCGTTTCCTCCGTTCTGCGGTACGCCAGGCCTCGTTTCCATCGCCTGTTCCGTCCAAGCCCTCCCGATGAACACGACGCATTCCGTTGCCTCCCCATGAACACGACGCATTCCGTTGCCTCCCCATGAACATGACGACGACGCTGTTTCTCCGTTCCGACCCAGCCATGTACACGAGCCCTGGCCGTACGTATGCGCAGTAGCGTTCGAGACCCCGCCCGTATGTACACATACGTGGCCGTATTTTCTTTCTTGCACCCTGGCCGCTGTACGTACGTGTAAATTCCTACGTGCGCGCCTCTACTACGACATGTGCGCGCCTCTACATCGACTAGTATGTACGTACCATTCGCACGACCAGAATGACATGCTACGTACGCTTCGACAGGTGGGTCCCGACTGTCAGGCACTTCCTTGCCTGCAAAGATGTAGCTGGTGGTCCAGCAGTCAGGGGGCGAATCGTTTTTTTGCCCGGACGCACTTCCTTGCGTGCGAAGATGTAGCTGGTGGGTCCGAGTAGTCAGGGGGAAATCATTTTTTTCGAAATACGGTGGCCCGTCCGGTGGGTCCGCTGTCAGGTGGAGGAATAATTATTTTGCACGTAATAAGGAGGCACTTCCTTGCTGCGGCCGTGGACCCAGCTGTCAGCCTCTCCACGTACAGTCCACGTCCGATGGAAGCCGTTCCTTGACCACGTTGACCACGCCGCGCCGAGAGCACCAGGGCGGTGGACGACGGCGAGGCCTAGGAAGGGGACGACGCGGAGCCGGGGAAGACGCGGCAGTGGATGCCCACGCGTAGAGGAGTACGAGGGTTCACTGGTTCGCTGCGGTGTGAGGCTGCCGTCGCCGCAGAATAACAGGGGGTGTGGGTGAGTAGAGGGATGGCCTGGCCAGCGGTGGGAGTAGTAGGGGGCGGTGAGGCCTCCGCCGCATCGCAGCCGGCCACGGGAGGCAGGAGCACGAGGCACGACCGGCGCTGGTTTGGGCGGCTGGAGCAAGAAGACCAGAGGTTGAAGAAGCACTACGGCCGTTGGATGGACATCGTACGGTCACTGGAGCTAGAATCGTGCATATTGACTAAGTTGACAAAGCCCTCCGTCCCCGTCAACTTAGTAGGCCCACAAGTTAGCCTCCCACCAAGGTGGGTCCCCGCTAGCAGGGGGTATTCATTTTTTTGAGCGTAATAAGGAGGCACTTCCTTGCGTGCGAAGATATAGCTGGTGGGTCCGAGCTGTCAGCGGCGGTAACGTTTTTTCGCGAAATACAGAGGCCCTTTCGGTGGGTCCCTGATGTCAGCGCGTAATAAGGAGGCATTTCCTTGCGTGCGGCCGTGGACCCAGCTGTCGGCCTCTCCACGTAAAGTCCACTTCAGATGCATGTCGGTCGTTGACCACGTTGACCAGGCCGCGCCGAGAGCACCAGGGCGGTGGACGACGGCGAGGCCTAGGAAGGGGACGACACAGAGGCAGGGAAGACTCGGCAGTTGTTTCCCACGCGGAGGGGAGTACGACTGTACGAGGGTTTACTGGTTCGTCTGCCGTCGCCGGAGAATAACAGCAGGTGTGGGTGAGTAGAGGGATGGCTAGGCCAGCGATGGGAGTACGGTCGGGCGGTGAGGCCTGCGCGGCAGCACAGCCGGCCGCGAGGAGGAGGGAGCAGGCAGTCCCGCCGGCGCTTGTTTGAGCGGCTGGAGCAGGAAGAGCAGAGATTGAAGAAGCACGACGGCCGTTGGATGGACATCCAACAGTCAGTGCTTGTGCGTCAACCTTTTTTTAGGAAAGCCTCAAATCTGTGGAAAACAGCATACAACCCATCTGCCATTATTTCTAATAATTTACAGCCCATTTGCTAATTCTTAAGGTTTTTTTGGAGCCCGTATTCTTTTTGTTAGCATTACAGCCCATATTGTGGCAACTGTTAAAAAATTATACGAAATTTTGCATATTTCGGTGCGGTCCGAACTGTTTTTAATCCCGAAATTTCGACTCACATTCAAACTGATTTTAAAAATAAATGTATATCAATATAAAATCCAACAAATTCTCCACGCATAAAAATTAATGTAATTTAAAATCTTGAAATGAAAAAAAGATATTTGAAACTAATTGCCGGTTTGATGTGTTTTAAAAATGTACAACCCATTTCTCATTACTGATGGGCCATTTTCTCGGCCAGCCGAATGAAAGCTCTCCCCGTCTTGAAAGAATTGCAGCCCAACAGGCCTGACAAAGCGACTTACTTGGCAAATCACAAAAAAACTGGGCTGTGGCCGTGGACCCAGCTGTCAGCCTCTCCACGTACAGTACTCTTCCGATGGAAGTCGTTCCTTGACCACATTGACCACGCCGCGCGGAGAGCACCACGGCGGTGGACGACGGCGAGGCCTAGGAAGGGGACGACGCGGCAGTGGAAGCCCGCGCGGAGAGGACTACGAGGGTTCACTGGTTCGGCTGCGGTGTGAGGCTGCCGTCGCCGCAGGGCCTGGCCAGCGGTGGGAATAGTAGGGGCGGCGAGGCCTCTGCGGCAGCACAGCCGGCCACGGGAGGCAGGAGCATGCGGCACGACCGGCGCTGCTTTGGGCGGCTGGAGCAAGAAGACCAGAGGTTGAAGAAGCACTACGGCCGTTGGATGGACATCGTACGGTCACTGGAGCTAGAATCGTTCATATTGACTAAGTTGACAAAGCCCTTCGTCCCCGTCAACTTAGTAGGCCCACAAGTCAGCCTCCCAGCAAGGTGGGTCCCAGCTAGCCGGGGGAGTATTCATTTTTTTGTGCGTAATAAGGAGGCACTTCCGGTGGGTCCGAGCTGACAGCGGGGGGAACGTTTTTTTCGCGAAATACGGTGGCCCGTCCGGTGGGTCCCAGCAGTCAGGGGGAAACGATTTTTTTCGCAAAATACTGGTGGCCCGTCCGGTGGGTCCCCGCTGTCAGGTGGAGGAATAATTATTTTCCGCGTAATAAGGAGGCACTTCCTTGCGGCTGCCGTGGACCCAGCTGTCAGCCTCTCCACGTACAGTACTCTTCCGATGGAAGTCGGTCGTTGACCACATTGACCACGCCGCGCCGAGAGCACCACGGCGGTGGACGACGGCGAGGCCTAGGAAGGGGACGACGCGGAGCCGTGCAAGACGCGGCAGTGGATGCCCACGCGGAGAGGAGTACGAGCGTTCACTGGTTCGGCTGCGGTGTGAGGCTGCCGTCGCCGCAGAATAACAGGGGGTGTGGGTGAGTGGAGGGATGGCCTGGCCAGTGGTGGGAGTAGTATGGGGGCGGTGAGGCCTCCGCGGTAGCACAGCCGGCCACGGGAGGCAGGAGCAGGCGGCACGACCGGCGCTGCTTTGGGCGGCTGGAGCAAGAAGACCAGAGGTTGAAGAAGCACTATGGCCGTTGGATGGACATCATACGGTCACTGGAGTATTGACTAAGTTGACAAAGCTCTCCGTCCCTGTCAACTTAGTAGGCCCACAAGTCAGCCCAACAATATGGTGGGTCCCAGCTAGCAGGGGGTATTCATTTTTTGGGCGTAATAAGGAGGCACTTCCTTGCGTGCGAAGATATAGCTGGTGGGTCCGACCTGTCAGCGGGGGGAACGTTTTTTTCACGAAATACAGAGGCCCTTCCTGTGGGTCCTAGCTGTCAGGTGGAGGAATCATTATTTTGCGCGTAATAAGGAGGCATTTCCTTGCGTGCGGCCGTGGACCCAGCTGTCAGCCTCTCCACGTACAGTCCAGTTCCGATGGATGTCGTTCATTGACCACGTTGACCAGGCCGCGCCGAGAGCACCAGGGCGGTGGACGACGGCGAGGCCTAGGAAGGGAACAACACGGAGCCAGGGAATACTCGGCAGTTGTTTCCCACGCGGAGGAGTATGAGGGTTTAGTGGTTCGTCTGCCGTCGCCGGAGAATAACAGCAGGTGTGGGTGAGTAGAGGGATGGCTAGGCCAGCAATGGGAGTACGGTGGGGCCGTGAGGCCTGCGCGGCAGCATAGCCGGCCATGGGAGGAGGGAGCAGGCAGTCCCGCCGGCGCTTGTTTGAGCGGCTTGAGCATGAAGAGCAGAGATTGAAGAAGCACGACAGTCGTTGGATGGACATCCAACAGTCACTGCTCTCGTCTGTTGACTAAGTTGACAGGGCGTTGCGTGTGCACCAACCTTTTTTTATGAAAGCATATGCGTCAACCTGTAGTAGGCGCACAACTCAGCCTCAAATCTGTGGAAAACAGCATAAAGCCCATCTGCCATTATTTCTAATAATGTATAACCCATTTGCTAATTCGTAAGAATTTTTTTGGAGCCCATCTTCTTTTTGTTAGCATCACACCCCATATTGTGGCCATGGTTAAAAAGTATACGAAATTTTGCATATTTCCGTGTGGTCAACTATTTTTAATCCATAAATATCGATTCACATTCAAACTATTTTGAAAAATAATTTATATAAATAGAAAATCCAAATAATTGTCCACGCATAAAAATCAATGGAATTTAAGATCTTGTAATGAAAAAAATTGAAACTAATTCCTGGTTTGATGTGTTTTAAAAATGTACAACCCATTTCTGGGCAAACTGAATGAAACTCTTCTCATCTTGAAAGATTTGCAGCCCAGCAGGGCCGATAAAGCAAGTAGGCCTTGTTTGGGTATTTCTTTAAAAAATAGAACTGGGCTAGCCATTTTCAGCAAGAAAAAAACACAACTGGGCTCATGATGTGGTAAACATAAATAAAACCCTGGCTAGACGGGCCACAGCCCCCGCACAGCCCCGTTGTTACCCTGATCCGTCGCTAAAACTAGTATAAATAACAACTGCTTGTTCCTCAAAAAAACTGCGCGACTTGCTGGGTCCCTGGTGTCAGCCGCTCGTAGTGTAATTCTCTCGTTTATTGACTACGTTGACAATGGCGTGAGCCCCAGATGTCCAACCAATTAGGAGGAACCATATTTTTGGGCTTGTACTATAGAGGCACTTGCTTGCGTACTGCCATGACGCTGGTGGGTCCCTACTGTCATCCTCTCCACGTACAGTCATCTTCTTGTTCCTCTCGGTTGTTGACGACGTTGACAATGCAAGAGGGCGGCGCACCGCGCACGGCGAGCGAACCAAGGCCGCAAGTTTGTGGGCGCTGGTGGGGGCTAATCACTTGGCTTCTGTAATGCACAGTGAGCTCAAGCAGCCGATGAGAGCTATGTTATTTCCCTTGGTTTGGATTTGTTACAATATTTCACTCTAAATTAAACGAATGGCAAGCCATTTGCCTTGTTTCAAAGAAAATATGATAGTCACAGCCGAGTTGAAAAGGGCAGGAACATCTAACTCCAGCTTACAAACTGTACAAAAGCACGAGGGTTAATTGTTCATCAGGTTTACAAAAGAAACCAAATTGAAAAGGGCAACAACATCTAACTCCAGCACTGTTTTCGGCAGTCACAGTCAAATGGATCGGTCAGGTCCATAGAATGAACATCCTGGGTCGTAAAATTTACTGGATTATGACCACAATATGTTGTAAATAGAAGCCCGACACGTTCAGAAGCTCTTTTGCCCACCTGAAACTCCTTTTTTTGCTCTTCGACATACCCATCCGTCAAAACCATGCTGCTGATAAACTTAAGCCTGATGGACAATAGTAACCTCGCATTCAGCAGGAAGAATGTGACAAATCTTGTGTTTGCATGGTTGGCTACATATCGTTCTAGCGTTATTGTCTTCAATCGAATCTCATGAGAAGTGAGAAAATCCCGATGCTTACGAATCCACCGTTTGGTTATAACTTTCTTACCCCGTCCTGTTGCCTAAATAGACATGAAGATTGAAAACAGTTAAGGTCTAAAAGAAGAGTGTTGAAAGAGCAACAGTTGAACGGTTAATTCTAGTACACTATATGTGGGCTTGCAATGTGCGTGAAATTATCACCTTTATATACAACTTCTCCAGACATGGAAAACATTGCAACAAGCCTACAAATCTTGTTTAGATCAAAACTATTCATTTGGATATATAAGATCTTAACAGAATCCAGTAACATTGATAGGCCATCCATGGAGAAACTCTTCATTGAGCATAGAACATAATATTAGTACAAAATGTGTACTCCAAGATGATATATAAATTATGCGCAAAAATTTAAAATGCAGCTTATGGTTACAAGTGTAGATGATAATATAAAGTACCTGAAGAACTGTGGAGCGAAACACCATATTGAAATGAGCACAGAGATCATGTATTACACCCAAGGTCTCCAGTTTAGGCACAGAGAGGACGATTATTTGCAACGGTGAATAACTAGAATCAATGATCAACCTTTGAAGTGAAGGGGCATCTTGGATGATGAGCTGCCTTCCGTCGAAAGAAATTCCAATTCTTACAAGGTTAGGTGACTTTATTTGGAGACAACCGATTCTAACTGTGAAAACAAGCACCAAGCACTCCAGCGCAGGGCAACTAGAGTGGATGATGCTGTGCAACGAGGCCTCCGATATACGAACCCGCACAAGTGAAAGTTTCTTGAGAAATGGGAGTCGAAGGTTTAGTACCAGATTGTCTGGTAGGTAGCACTGCACAAAGGCGGCGGTGTGGAGAGGACGAAAACCCCGAGATGGACATCGGTGCTGAGGGCACAAGTTCATGGCGTTCGATATGTGGTATGTGATTTCCTGGGGAATAGTAGAACTCAAGCAACTGTAGTTCTGTGAATTCAGGGGATTCCAGCCAGGTGTCCACCGTGCAGGGCATGGTATGCTTGCTCAGGTAGCATGATGGGATGCAGAGGCTTTGAACGGAGCCCTGGTGGGAGGAGATGATGGCTTTGGGGATTTCAAAATCATTGAAGAGAGATAGCTGATGATAGTCGAGATTAAGGGGAACGGCGCGCCATAGAGGGCGCCATCGAATTGAGAGGACTTGGGTGCGGCAGCAATCCTTGGTGGGGAGAAGTGAGATGATCTCCCCAAGGATGGCGTCCGGGAGATCGCTGATGCGGTCCACCCGAGATTCTACGGGTTCCTGGGATCCGGTGGGGGCGGGGTCGCTGCTTCTCCGCACGCTGCTGGGTGCGGGATCTACAACAGGCGCCGCCGCTGGCGGGAGCCTCATCTTCTTGGCGCTGGGGTCAGCCGACTACATTTTCCTCGAGGGCGTCGCGTCGCGCTCACGGATTTGAGCAGAGTAACAAATGACGAGCCTAGTTGTAGTGCGAGCGAAGAAGAAGGGGAGCTGGGGGTTTTCTGTAGGAATGAGGAAGAAGGGGAGCTGGGGTTTTCTGTAGGAGTGAGGTGAGGAATTTGGGGGTACGAGTGGAGCGAGCTGACGTGAGGTGGGTGGGAGCGAGGAGGAAGAAGAGCACCCAGGTTTTTGAATTGATTTTACTATTTACTAGTGTGGATGGGCTGTTTTGTCTTGGGACCCGAGAAACAATTACTACTAGTACAGTGGAGACACTCTACAGCTACCCAAAAAACAATTACTACTAGTACAATGGAGACACTCTACCGCTTCTGGCTCCTCCTAGGTCATTGAAACGTCTCCCTCTACCGAATGCCGTTATACTTTTGTTCACCGACATGCGGGCCATGCAGCGCGCGGGCCCAAATGCCATCCACCAAATTAGAAGGCAGTATGCAGGCGGAGAGTCACCCCGGTCATAGCACGACAGTAACGAGCCGTCGTATCACAAAACCCCAACTCCCCGCAGTCTAAGTTTGACGGACAAAGCAACCATCATTTCACTCTTCGCTGATTCCCCTTCTCCTCATCGTCTTCAAGAAAGGCAACACTTGCATCTGCCGCTGTTCTTCTCTCTGAACGAAGGGAAGGTAAGAGGATCAATGATGTTGGTATATTTTCGTTCAGAGGAAAAAAAGAACTTTTGCAAAGTAGTAACCGATCCTCACTCTCTTTTTTGTTTCATTGTCATTGCGATTGTGTTTTCCTTTCAGTGGACTCCTAGTATTCGTCAGCTTCATGATGGACCAAGGAGAACCAGGCAAAGATCTGCCGATATTGGAGCAGACGCGGGAGGCTGATCCCCACAAGACAGAGAGCTCCAAGAAGATGGAGGCAACCACCGAGGCGACCCCAGATACTGAGATGGTCAATGCCCCGTTTGAGGTTACAGCCCCCGTGGCACTACAGGAGCAGTTTTGCCCCTTCGAGGATGTGTCCCCCCCACTGAGCTGCCCAAGGTGATTTCCTTCTTTGCCGATCTCGATTGTGGTTTTTCATCTAAGTATGTGGTGATTTTTTAGAAAAGGAAGTATGTGGTGATTAATAATGCACAATTTTATTAGCTTCGATGCCATGGTATACGTAGTGGTTTAAATAACTTGTGTTTCTTATACTGAAAAGTAATTCAGAATTTGTTTCTGTTTCAATTAGAGCCCTGATGTAGACAAGGATTGTGTGGTTGTACATGTCACTCGCTATGAGGCGGACGACCTAAATATACGCACTGGGAAAACAGAGTTCTTAGGCTGTTGGATCCTGGAAGCCATCTGCGGTTATACCAATGAAGAGTTGTATTCCAGCCTCACTGTTGTCAGGCATGTTGTCCAGGGTGTACTGAAGCACAAGAAGTTCAAAGCTACTCCTTCGTTTGTGAGGAATACTGTTCTTGTCAAGCTTACGCAGGAAGATGACGTGGCATGCCTCCACAAACAAGTTTATCAATGGCAAGGCCACAAGGTTGTCTTCATGAAGGTTCACAGGATTGAGCTGCTGCGGGACGTCCTTGATGATGTTCATGGCAAGGTCCGTCTTGTGTCCAGCCCAAATTAGATCGAGGCATGAAATAGTTGCCCCAGCTAATGTTTAATAGTAGTTTGGATTGTGTCTAATTATCCGAACCTTGCCTGTTATCGACCCCTCTGGGGCCAGTACTCTGTTTGAATCCGTCTATGGGAACTGCTGCTACTTTTGTGTGCCCGTGAATCATGTGAGAACCATCGTAATTGTTGCCAAAACAGATGCGTCCTCACTAGTTTTTTCATGAGTATGGCATGGTAAGACATAAGTTGTAACGGTTTATCATACAAGCAGTGTGTGTTTTGGCGAAATAGAGCACTCGTTCGAGAACCGTGCGCCGACGTATACATAAGTACTTGTAAACACTGTTGGTGCTACCCCACTTGCAAGCAGTTGTGCAAAACACGGCACATTGGCTCAGCTTGCTTCAACACTAGGCTATCGACCAACTAACAATCAACAATCTGCTCTCTGACATATAAGCAACTATGTATCTTGTTACAGTGGTTCATGCAGTTAATTGAGGCCACAATGTAATAAATTCCAAACGTTCACACGCTAGTCCAGCGCTCATGTGGAACACTCACATTAAACTCGTCTTCAGAAAAAACTTGAAAAGCATAAGTTAAGCAATTTTATACATCTCAATGATTCATAGAACATAACAAACATATACTAGTTCACAACAAAAGACAAAGTTGTGAGAAGGTTTACAAATCAGGAAAAAACAAGCAAGGCTTCTCTCTGAGCAAAGGGCCTCCTGGCAGGCTTAAATTTCCTGGAGTTCACTCTGGTTTTTTCTTGTTGCCACCATTCAGGGTTAGGTTCTCTCATTCCAGAATAACCAATTATAATTGTGGTATCAACTGGAATGCTGAACTGAACCATGCAGTGCACTGACCAGCTGAAATGCTTGTGAATTCCACTAAATTTAAGCACCGCTATTTGCAGAAATAAGCAGACCACAATGCCTCTTGTCCGTGCACCTGTCCAAAAAACCACCGTGCAGCCGTGCCAGCTAGTCCTTGGTCCATGGATGAATTGGTAGAAAGTGCATTCCAGACTAGGATGTAGTTGTTTTCTCTCGTCCCTGCACTGCAATCAGGAAGTAAAACGTACGAATCAACTTCTTTTAGATTGCGTTGGTCATTCTACCTTAGTTACTACCAATGTAGGGATACCTTGAAGACGGGAGGTTAGACGACGACAGCGAGGGATAGCCATCTCATTTTGCGCAGTTGTACTAAAACTGAGGTGTGTGCTTTTGATTGCGCGGATAGAAACGATACGGAGACAGACATCCCGAAACGATATGGAGACAGACATCCCTGTTTGCGCAAATAAGATATACGGTTATTTAAATAGTGACAGATATTACTACTTTCCCCCGTTTCCTCTTAGAACCAAGTCCTAGATTCATGCTACAACTTTCCCACTTTCTTCCCTGTTTGAACCAACGCTTTGAGTCGACTGTATGAAATAGCTTTACTTCTAATCTACTACTACTATAATGCGGCAGTTCTGAAATTGGATTTACCACTCCATCTTCGGTTCTCCCGCCCAAACAAGCATTGGCTCAAAATCCACCGTTCATTTCCCCTCTCATGCATATCATTGCCGTCCATCAAACAAAGGATGACATGATTTGACGGCTAAGAGCTGCCTGATTCGCTCCCCCTCCTTGTGCACATGGCCGACTCTGCTCTCCAAGTAAACAAATAAATAAGTCCCCATTGAATCTGGATTGCACCTACTGAAGTTGAGAAATGTCTAGAAACTGCTGCCACCTCCTCACATGCAAGTACGACAAGTTGGCAAATAGCTAGCACATTTTGGTTCCCCGTTGTCACCTGGGAAATAAACACTCTACTACTAACTAATCTTTTTAGATTACTGTAAAAATGGATTTTTTAGATGCCGCTATACTGCAAAGTTTACACTATTCACATAACATAACATTGCATGGCTGATGCTAGCTAAAGTTTTATTCTGCTTCATCGAGAAATGTAATATTTTATTATTCGCAGAAAAAGTGTAATATTTTATTTCAGTCATACATAAGCTATACCTCAAGCTAATACATGACATGAGTGTCTGTCAGACCTAAATGACTTATTTAGTTGCACAAAATAGTCCATAAACATGCATGTAAACCGTCAAACAACTCTGGAACTATACATCAGTGGAACCCAGGAAACAACATATAATAAAACTACAACTTTTATCTTGTAATCAAATTCTTACTTGGAACTTAGTTTGATTTGTGCAAGTGATTTGCTTCTTATTTCAGAATAGTCCTTAGATCATGCAAACAAACACACTATGATATCTACTCAAGATACGAGTACCCATTTCTCTCTCTAAAAAGAAGGTATATGAGTATCTATCATACAGAACATACGTGCAAAGCACGTGCCTTAGTAGAAGTCTAGGTGGCTTTGGAACAGCGGACAGAAGTAGAAAAGGATCCACATGAAGGGAGCTGGGGCAGTAGAGCAAGGCATGTTTTGAAGGAATATATACCTGAGGGTTGTCGGCATGTCGCAAAGACGGCGTTGGGAGGCCGCATCTTGGCCACAATACCGTAGGGAGGAAGAAGGGGTCGGAGGCCCTCCCGAGTCAGCACTCTCTCGGAGAGAACGACACGGCCGCCTATCAGGACGCGCGTGCAGCTGTTGGTCTCCTCCCTCGCCGCCGACGACAGCGTGAACGATGCACCTACACCCCTGCCCCAGTCGAGGTTGTCCGGCCGGATTTGTGACCAGCCATGAGCTGAGAGAGAGTGTGGCCACCTATGTGTTGCTTAGATATGGAAAGCATGAGAGAGTGAACGAGAGGAACCCTAGTAAAGCAAGCGCTAAGGCTCCTGCTTTTATATATAGTGGAGTGATTTTGTTGTACCAGCTTCAAAAAAATGCGCTCCTACGTGTACCCGCGAGTGGGTGTGAGAGAACTAGTGCGTGCGTGCACCACTTCTCTTCGTGAGAGTACAATATACTATGCCCAAAGAATGTTCACCGCAAGAGTAATAGTACAAGTGTGTGACGTGTGAGCTAAAATAAAATGTGCGCGCCGTCTTTTGTTTTTTAGAAGTTCTGAGGGTAGGGTGTGAAGAGCACATATGTGCGTGACGTCTACCTGCAGATAGACGGTGGGTGCGACGTGCGAGTCTGCGAGAGGACTCGGGAGAGTCGTGACTCGTGAGCGTGCGTGTGCGTGCGAGAGAGGGAGGCACGTATCAATGCAATGCATGTGTCCGTAAATCATTATCCGACAAACGTTCGCCACAAGCCTTTTCCTGACAAACACCGTAAGGACCGTTAGATCGGCATCCGACAGTGTCAGTTTTGCCATGTCATTTAACAGAACAGCCACTCCTCCTACACACAAATCTTCCACATGAGTGTTAGCAACTGCCGTATGCTCCCTCCGTTCCAAAATGCAGTGCATATAGCTTTATTGAGAATTCGAACCTCGCAAACTTTTACTGAGTTTTCGTGTACCAAATTGCACATGTAGAACACCATGTATATATCATTTCATTCATCTTCGAGAGGTAACTATAAAGTTGGGTGAAGAGTCTACAAAGAAAGACCATCGTATCACCCGCAACAATTTCAAGCATCCTTTAGTGTCGAGGAATATCATAGGAACTCTATATGATATGATTTTTATAGGATTTTTTCCTTTAGAGCCAATTGGTTCATAGGAATAGATTCATATACTCCACATTTCAAAGGAAATAAACATGATATCATTTCTATAGCTTTAGAGCCACTTGGTTCATATGAATGGATTCCTATAGTCCCCTAATTTCAAAGGAAAATAAACATTAGCGTATATTCAATAGAAAAGTTCCTATGATATGAACCAAATTACATCTCTTTTCTAATCCCTCCTCATAGGAATTGAGAAACATGTCATCTCTATATTCAATAGAAAAGTTCCTATGATGTGAACCAAATGACATCTCTTTTCCAATCCCTACTCATAGGAATTGAGATGCTCCATGTCATCTCTTTCCCTACAACTTCCATGTATACATCTTCTATTCCTAAATAGATAGTACAACCCACTAGTAGCTTTTTTCCAAAACATGCAACTATGGCACAAGAACTATATAGTGTGCCAATAACTTTGAAAGATGGTCGCTGGATGAAGCTAACCCGACAGTGCAGAGATAGGCAAATCCGAGCACTACTGGCCGTTGGATATCATCAACATTCCACCAGATCTGCCACATGTACAATTTAGAAGACTCCATGGTTGAAATTAAGCATAATGCACAAACCTCAAAACACAAGCACTTCTCCTTTGTTCTAGAATCTTCTGTATCATAATTGATTATTTTTTTCTAAATGAATTGCTATTATTTGTTTTTTACTTTATGATTTACTCCCTCCGTTCCAAAATAGATGACCCAACTTTGCAATAACTTTGTACAAAGTTAGTGCAAAGTTGGGTCATCTATTTTGGAACGGAGGGAGTACAATGCACAACCCCATGAATCTTAACATTTTTATAAAACTTATTGATTTTGAATGAGATGAACTATAAGAACTAAGCGAAC
The DNA here is from genome assembly GCF_018294505.1 of Triticum aestivum. Classification (NCBI taxonomy): domain Eukaryota; kingdom Viridiplantae; phylum Streptophyta; class Magnoliopsida; order Poales; family Poaceae; genus Triticum; species Triticum aestivum. The sequence continues at coordinate 547,197,278 of NC_057800.1, forward strand.
ATCTACATCATGCATATATGACTCAAAGCTTTACATCCTATAGTGTGTATTTATTCATAATTTGGTTTCGAAATCTCATGCGTTCAATACATGTGTACCTTACTAGTTTTGAGTAGAGTAGCAAATTTCATGCGGCCCCGTGTATATCAAAATGCAGGGCCCATGCATCATTGCCTTTTGGTCGAACCTACGTCCACAATTTTTTGTACGTACTATATCTCCACTGGTCCCCGAACCCAAAATGCTGCCTCGTTCCCATAAAACCAAGCGGCCCACACATATTTAATGCGTCGGATCGAACTCGTTTACTACAACGTGGCCCCGCATGCTGTAGTACTCCTAAAAACCCTACCGCCGCACTCATCATCGGTTTCCTTCAAGAGGACGAGGGAGAAGCCGATTTGTAGTGGAGGCGCTTTCAAAAAAAAAGGATCTGTAGTGGAGACCCCTACCCTAGGGTGCCCTAGGTAGCTGCCGCACACATCATTGTTTTTTCTTTTCTTTATGCTCTTGCGCCCTAGAGTGAAATGATGGTTGCTTTGTCCGTCCAGCTTAATGCGGGAAAGGTGTGGCCTTGTGATTTGACCCGTCGTCGCTCATTTTCTACTACTGCAGCGCTACGACCGGGGTGCCTCCAATTCCAACCGCTGCTCCGAACTGTAATTTGGTGCATTTGTAACGCCCTCGATGCGGCTATATCTCCTACGTGTCGAAGCACGACTTAGAGGCATAACCGCATTGAAAGCAATGTCGCAAGTGAGGTAATCTTCGCAAACAACCCATGTAAATAAATAAAGGGGAAAGGTACATAGTTGGCTTACAGTTGCCACGTCACACAAATACATAAATAAGTCATTACATTCATCCAATACACTCACGGTCCGACTACGGCACCAAAATAAAGATCAACCCCCAAATGCGACAAAGTCCCCGATCGCCCCAACTGGGCACCACTACTGATTCGTGAGGGTGCGTGTGCGTGAGAGAGAGGGAGGCACGTATCAATGCAATGCATGTGTCCGTAAACCATTATCCGACAAACGTTCGCCACAAGCCTTTTCCTGACGAACGCCGTAAGGACCGTTAGATCGGCATCCGACAGTGTCAGTTTTGCCATGTCATTTAACAGAACAGCCACTCCTCCTACACACAAATCTTCCACATGAGTGTTAGCAACTGCCGTATGCTCCCTCCGTTCCAAAATGCAGTGCATATAGCTTTATTGAAAATTCGAACCTCGCAAACTTTACTGAGTTTTCGTGTACCAAATTGCACATGTAGAATACCATGTATATATCATTTCATTCATCTTCGAGAGGTAACTATAAAGTTGGGTGAAGAGTCTACAAAGAAAGATCATCGTATCACCCGCAACAATTTCAAGCATCCTTTAGTGTCGAGGAATATCATAGGAACTCTATATGATATGATTTTTATAGGATTTTTTCCTTTAGAGCCAATTGGTTCATAGGAATAGATTCATATACTCCACATTTCAAAGGAAATAAACATGATATCATTTCTATAGCTTTAGAGCCACTTGGTTCATATGAATGGATTCCTATAGTCCCCTAATTTCAAAGGAAAATAAACATTAGCGTATATTCAATAGAAAAGTTCCTATGATATGAACCAAATTACATCTCTTTTCCAATCCCTCCTCATAGGAATTGAGAAACATGTCATCTCTATATTCAATAGAAAAGTTCCTATGATGTGAACCAAATGACATCTCTTTTCCAATCCCTACTCATAGGAATTGAGATGCTCCATGTCATCTCTTTCCCTACAACTTCCATGTATACATCTTCTATTCCTAAATAGATAGTACAACCCACTAGTAGCTTTTTTCCAAAACATGCAACTATGGCACAAGAACTATATAGTGTGCCAATAACTTTGAAAGATGGTCGCTGGATGAAGCTAACCCGACAGTGCAGAGATAGGCAAATCCGAGCACTACTGGCCGTTGGATATCATCAACATTCCACCAGATCTGCCACATGTACAATTTAGAAGACTCCATGGTTGAAATTAAGCATAATGCACAAACCTCAAAACACAAGCACTTCTCCTTTGTTCTAGAATCTTCTGTATCATAATTGATTATTTTTTTCTAAATGAATTGCTATTATTTGTTTTTTACTTTATGATTTACTCCCTCCGTTCCAAAATAGATGACCCAACTTTGCAATAACTTTGTACAAAGTTAGTGCAAAGTTGGGTCATCTATTTTGGAACGGAGGGAGTACAATGCACAACCCCATGAATCTTAACATTTTTATAAAACTTATTGATTTTGAATGAGATGAACTATAAGAACTAAGCGAACATCTACATCATGCATATATGACTCAAAGCTTTACATCCTATAGTGTGTATTTATTCATAATTTGGTTTCGAAATCTCATGCGTTAAATACATGTGTACCTTACTAGTTTTGAGTAGAGTAGCAAATTTCATGCGGCCCCGTGTATATCAAAATGCAGGGCCCATGCATCATTGCCTTTTGGTCGAACCTACGTCCACAATTTTTTGTACGTACTATATCTCCACTAGTCCCCGAACCCAAAATGCTGCCTCGTTCCCGTAAAACCAAGCGTCCCACACATATTTAAGGCGTTGGATCGAACTCGTTTACTACGACGTGGCCCCGCATGCCGTAGTACTCCTAAAAAACCTACCGCCGCACTCATCATCGGTTTCCTTCAAGAGGACGAGGGAGAAGACGATTTGTAGTGGAGGCGCTTTAAAAAAAGGATCTGTAGTGGAGACCCCTACCCTAGGGTGCCCTAGGTAGCTGCCGCACACATCATTGTTTTTTCTTTTCTTTATGCTCTTGCGCCCTAGAGTGAAATGATGGTTGCTTCGTCCATCCAGCTTAATGCGGGAAAGGTGTGGCCTTGTGATTTGACCCCTCGTCGCTCATTTTCTACTACTGCGGCGCTACGACCGGGGTGCCTCCAATTCCAACCGCTGCTCCGAACTGTAATTTGGTGCATCTGTAACGCCCTCGATGCGGCTATATCTCCTACGTGTCGAAGCACGACTTAGAGGCATAACCGCATTGAAAGCAATGTCGCAAGTGAGGTAATCTTCGCAAACAACCCATGTAAATAAATAAAGGGGAAAGGTACATAGTTGGCTTACAGTCGCCACGTCACACAAATACATAAATAAGTCATTACATTCATCCAATACACTCACGGTCCGACTACGGCACCAAAATAAAGATCAACCCCCAAATGCGACAAAGTCCCCGATCGCCCCAACTGGGCACCACTACTGATTCGTGAGGGTGCGTGTGCGTGAGAGAGAGGGAGGCACGTATCAATGCAATGCATGTGTCCATAAATCATTATCCGACAAACGTTCGCCACAAGCCTTTTCCTGACGAACGCCGTAAGGACCGTTAGATCGGCATCCGACAGTGTCAGTTTTGCCATGTCATTTAACAGAACAGCCACTCCTCCTACACACAAATCTTCCACATGAGTGTTAGCAACTGCCGTATGCTCCCTCCGTTCCAAAATGCAGTGCATATAGCTTTATTGAAAATTCGAACCTCGCAAACTTTTACTGAGTTTTCGTGTACCAAATTGCACATGTAGAATACCATGTATATATCATTTCATTCATCTTCGAGAGGTAACTATAAAGTTGGGTGAAGAGTCTACAAAGAAAGATCATCGTATCACCCGCAACAATTTCAAGCATCCTTTAGTGTCGAGGAATATCATAGGAACTCTATATGATATGATTTTTATAGGATTTTTTCCTTTAGAGCCAATTGGTTCATAGGAATAGATTCATATACTCCACATTTCAAAGGAAATAAACATGATATCATTTCTATAGCTTTAGAGCCACTTGGTTCATATGAATGGATTCCTATAGTCCCCTAATTTCAAAGGAAAATAAACATTAGCGTATATTCAATAGAAAAGTTCCTATGATATGAACCAAATTACATCTCTTTTCTAATCCCTCCTCATAGGAATTGAGAAACATGTCATCTCTATATTCAATAGAAAAGTTCCTATGATGTGAACCAAATGACATCTCTTTTCCAATCCCTACTCATAGGAATTGAGATGCTCCATGTCATCTCTTTCCCTACAACTTCCATGTATACATCTTCTATTCCTAAATAGATAGTACAACCCACTAGTAGATTTTTTCCAAAACATGCAACTATGGCACAAGAACTATATAGTGTGCCAATAACTTTGAAAGATGGTCGCTGGATGAAGCTAACCCGACAGTGCAGAGATAGGCAAATCCGAGCACTACTGGCCGTTGGATATCATCAACATTCCACCAGATCTGCCACATGTACAATTTAGAAGACTCCATGGTTGAACTTAAGCATAATGCACAAACCTCAAAACACAAGCACTTCTCCTTTGTTCTAGAATCTTCTGTATCGTAATTGATTATTTTTTTCTAAATGAATTGCTATTATTTGTTTTTTACTTTATGATTTACTCCCTCCGTTCCAAAATAGATGACCCAACTTTGCAATAACTTTGTACAAAGTTAGTGCAAAGTTGGGTCATCTATTTTGGAACGGAGGGAGTACAATGCACAACCCCATGAATCTTAACATTTTTTATAAAACTTATTGATTTTGAATGAGATGGACTATAAGAACTAAGCGAACATCTACATCATGCATATATGACTCAAAGCTTTACATCCTATAGTGTGTATTTATTCATAATTTGGTTTCGAAATCTCATGCATTCAATACATGTGTACCTTACTAGTTTTGAGTAGAGTAGCAAATTTCATGCGGCCCCGTGTATATCAAAATGCAGGGCCCATGCATCATTGCCTTTTGGTCGAACCTACGTCCACAATTTTTTGTACGTACTATATCTCCACTGGTCCCCGAACCCAAAATGCTGCCTCGTTCCCGTAAAACCAAGCGGCCCACACATATTTAAGGCGTTGGATCGAACTCGTTTACTACGACGTGGCCCCGCATGCCGTAGTACTCCTAAAAAACCTACCGCCGCACTCATCATCGGTTTCCTTCAAGAGGACGAGGGAGAAGCCGATTTGTAGTGGAGGCGCTTTAAAAAAAAGGATCTGTAGTGGAGACCCCTACCCTAGGGTGCCCTAGGTAGCTGCCGCACACATCATTGTTTTTTCTTTTCTTTATGCTCTTGCGCCCTAGAGTGAAATGATGGTTGCTTCGTCCGTCTAGCTTAATGCGGGAAAGGTGTGGCTTTGTGATTTGACCCCTCGTCGCTCATTTTCTACTACTGCGGCGCTACGACCGGGGTGCCTCCAATTCCAACCGCTGCTCCGAACTGTAATTTGGTGCATCTGTAACGCCCTCGATGCGGCTATATGTCCTACGTGTCGAAGCACGACTTAGAGGCATAATCGCATTGAAAGCAATGTCGCAAGTGAGGTAATCTTCGCAAACAACCCATGTAAATAAATAAAGGGGAAAGGTACATAGTTGGCTTACAGTCGCCACATCACACAAATACATAAATAAGTCATTACATTCATCCAATACACTCAGGGTCCGACTACGGCACCAAAATAAAGATCAACCCCCAAATGCGACAAAGTCCCCGATCGCCCCAACTGGGCACCACTACTGATCATCTGGGAAAGACACGTAGTAACGACGAGAGTCTTCATCGAACTCCCACTTGAGCTCGGTCATATCCTCTGGAACGGTAACATCGGTCCCTGCATCTGGTTTTGAAAGTAAACTGTGAGTCACGTGGACTCAGCAATCTCACACCCTCACGATCAAGACTATTTAAGCTTATAGGTAAGGTAAAGGTATGATGTGGAGCTGCAGCAAGTGACTAGCATATATGGTGGCTAACATATTCGCAAAAGAGAGAGAGAAGAGAAGGCAAAAGCACGGTCGAACAACTATGATCAAGAAGTGATCCTAGAACAACCTACGTCAAGCATTACTCCAACATCGTGTTCACTTTCCGGACTCCGCCGAGAAGAGACCATCACGGTTACACACGCAGTTGGTCCATTTTAATTAAGTTAAGTTTCATGTTATCTACAACCAGACATTAACAAATCCCCATCTGCCCATAACCGCGGGCACAGCTTTCGAAAGTTTAAATCCCTGCAGGGGAGTCCCAACTTAGCCCATCACAAGCTCTCACGGTCAACGAAGGATATTCCTTCTCCCAAGACAATCCGATCAGACTCGGCAACCCGGTTACAAGACATCCTCGACAATGGTAAAACTAAACCAGCAACACCACCCAGATGTGCCGACAAATCCCAATAGGAGCTGCACATATCTCGTTCTCAGGGCACGCCAGATGAGCAAGATGTCGGGTAGGCCAGCCCAGAGTTGCCCCTGGTAGCCCCGGACATCGCTCAGTTGGACCAACACTTAGAGAAGCACTGGCCCTGGGGGGGGGGGGTTAAAATAAATATGACCCTTGAGTCCGCGAAACCCAAGGGAAAAAGGCTAGGTGGCGAATGGTAAAACCAATGTTGGGCATTGCTGGAAGAGTTTTATTCAAGGCGAACTGTCAAGGGGTTCCCATTATAACCCAACCGTGTAAGGAACGCAAAATCCGGGAACATAACACCGATATGACGGAAACTAGGGCGGCAAGAGTGGAACAAAACACTAGGCATAAGGCTGAGCCTTCCACCCTTACCAAGTATATAGGTGCATTGAGATAAACAAGATAATATAGTGATATCCCAACAATAAACAATGTTCCAACAAGGAACAATCTCCAAGCTTCACCTGCAACTAGCAACGCTATAAGAGGGGCTGAGCAAAGCGGTAACATAGCCAAACAACGGTTTGCTAGGACATGGTGAGTTAGAGGTTTGGCATGGAAAGAAGGGAGGCATGATAAGCAAGTGGTAGGTATCGTAGCATAGGCATAGCAAAAGAGCGAGCATCTAGCAAGCAAAGATAGAAGTGATTTCAAGGGTATGATCATCTTGCCTGCAAAGTACTCAGAGTTGCCTTGATCCTCGTAAGAGAACTCAATGGGCTCCTCGTTCACGAACTCGTCTCCCGGCTCTACCCAAACAAGAACAACAAGCAAAAGGAGCACAATCAACCACGTGCAATGCTCAAGCAACATGATGCAAACATGGTAATGATCTACGGGATGCGATATGTGATGCATATTCATGATTTGCAAAGGAATGATTGGACCTGGCCTCAAATTGGAAAACCAAGGGTGCCACTGGAAAGGTGAGTTGATTTCGGTCGAAATCAATATAAAGATCACCGGAATCGGATGCACGGTTTGGAAATGGCAAGCAAAACAAATATGGCACCGTTCTGCGATAAACAGCAAGTAGCCATCTAAATGCATCAAGATAAATATGCTACATCACTCAAACATGACAACAAAATACATGGCAGGGATCCACTCATGAAGCTTGCCAAAAGATGAACACTGAGCTACGGCTAATACATCCATTAACATGTTCAAACAAGCATGGCAAAAGTGCAAATGATAACAGGTTTCAGACTTAATGAAATTAACACAAGTCTGGAATTTTATCATCAGGAAGCAAACTTTAGAGCATGAAAAGTACAAGCTACAGGAACATATCATGGAAAACCAAGGCATGGCATGAAGCTACTCAAAGCACATAACAAAAGTCCCTTAGTGACCTTGAGCCAAAAGGGATCAGAAAATACAATTGCAAGCATGTGAACATAGCAAAAACATAAACAGATTCAGACTTAGTGAAAAACTGGAGCATGCAAAACAGTTAACGAGTAGGCATATTTACGAGCTCGATGCACTCCCTACAGATCATGGCATGACAAACTAAGCATACACCCATCTAGAAGACATGGCATAGAAGGTAGACATGGCAACAACAACAACATAGCATGCATAGATCAATAGCAACATCCTCAGCAAAATCGCTAAACATGTCAACAATCTGCCAGGATCATTTTATAGCAAAAGTAGAGCTCGATTGACTCAATCTAGGGTGCTCCATCATTGCAAACAAAGAAATGTATGGATAGACCACCACAATGTTAACAAAACATCCTTACTGATCATCCTCAAAAGAGGCACACATCACTAGGAAACAACATGAACATATGGCATAAAAACAAAACAGGACAAGGACTTAGTGAAATTCTAAGTCCCTGAAATCAGCATCATTGAGTAAGCTACTTTGCATGCTTGTGCTAGTCACCACAAAGATCACAAAAATACATGGCATACACCCCTGTAAAGATGGCATGGCACTCTACAAAACACATGTAGAGCTCAGAATCATAGCATACACACATTAATCATGGCAAAAATGACAAAAGGCCATTTGCTGAAACAGATCTGAAATATTCCTCACATAGCCCTCTTCCAACATCATTTCGGGCATCAAGATGAGCTCAAATGAAAATGATGCAATGAGATGAAATGATGTACTCGTCGAGACAAACATTTTGATATGCTACACGCATGAATCAGAGCTACGGATGCAGAGTTATGGCATGATGAACATTGCAAAACAATACTGGGAATTAGGGTTAAAGTCAACCCTAGCAGATCTCATATCCAGATGCGGATCGCATGGAAACCGAGGTGCTCGCCGAAGTTACTGTAGCTGGCCGGAGTTGTCGAGGGGTGTCGCCGGACTTGGGGATCCGGCCGGAGCTTGCCGGGGCGGCGAGGGCGAAAAGGGGCGGCGAGGAGGCAGCGCCGGTGCGGCGAGGTGGCCGCGGATGCGGCGGCCGGTCGGCGGCGAGGCGAAGTGGCGAGGGCAGTGGCCGGTCGGTGTCGGGCACGGGGGAGCGAGGAGGCGGGTGGCGCGGCCTCGGGCCGGGGAGGGCCTCCCGCGGGCTCGCCGGGCCGGAGGAGAGAGAAGACGGCGGCGGTGACGCGACGTCCGGTGATTGGAGGGGGGAAGCGGGGCGGACACGTCCGGCCCGATCGGACGCGTCGGACGGCTGGAGGTGGAAGAGGACTAGGTCTAGGGTTGGAAGAGATCCAAAATTTCGGGGGAGTGTCTAAATATATAGGTAGAGGGAGCTAGGAGGCTCCAAATTGAGCATGGTTTAAGGCCACGCGATCATGATCGAACGGCCTAGGTGATGGAGGAGGTTTAGGTGGGTTTTGGGCCACTTTGGAGGGGTGTTGGGCTGCAACACACATGAGGCCTTTTCGGTCCCTCGGTTAACCGTTGGAGTATCAAACGAAGTCCAAATGGCACGAAACTTGACAGATGGTCTACCGGTAGTAAACCAAGGCCGCATGACAAGTCTCGGTCCAACCCGTAAACGTTTAACACCCGCACACGACAAGAGGTAGAAAGGGACACCGGAGGACATAGGAGCGCCGGAATGCAAAACAGACAACGGGGAAAGTGCTCGGATGCATGAGACAAACACGTATGCAAATGCAATGCACATGATGACATGATATGAGATGCATGACAAAGACAAAAACACACGGAGAGAAAAACCCGACAACGAGGAAATAACATAACTTAGTGCCGAAAATGGCAAGAGTTGGAATACAAATATTGCAAGTTACATACGGGGTGTTACAACACTCCACCACTACGAAAGGATCTTGTCCCGAGATCTAGGACTGGAAAAACTCCGGGTACTCAGAACGGAGGTGGTCCTCGCATTCCCAGCTGGCTTCACAGTCGGAATGATGTGACCACTTGACTTTCAGGAATTTGATTGACTCGTTGTGAGTCTTGCGCTCAACTTCTTCAAGGATAGCAACGGGGTGCTCACGATAGGACAAGTCTTCTTGGAGATCAATGTCTTCGAAGTTGACGGTGCGGTCAGGGGTCTTGAAGCACTTGCGGAGTTGAGAGACATGAAACACGTCATGCACGTTTGCAAAGTTGGAGGGAAGCTCAAGTTGATAGGCGAGATCACCTCTTTTGCTGACGATCTTGAAAGGACCCACGTATCTAGGGGCAAGCTTCCCTTTGATATCGAAGCGACGAGTACCTTTCATTGGAGAGACGCGGAGGTAAACATGGTCTCCGATCTCGAAAGCCCAATCATGATGCTTACTATCATAGTAGCTCTTCTGGCGCGATTGCGCGGCTTTGTGATTATCACGAATGACTTTGCACATCTCTTCTGCCTCTGTGATCAAGTCATTTCCAAGAAGTTGACGCTCACCAGTCTCTGACCAGTTAAGAGGAGTACGACACTTCCTGCCATAGAGAATTTCAAATGGGGCCTTGCCCGAACTCGCTTGGAAGCTGTTGTTGTAGGAGAACTCGGCATATGGAAGACAATCTTCCCACTTCATACCGAAAGAGATAACGCAAGCCCTGAGCATATCTTCAAGAATCTGATTGACTTGCTCGACTTGGCCACTAGTTTGGGGATGAAAAGCTGTGCTAAAACGGATGTTGGTGCCCATGGCCTTCTAAAAAGAATCCCAGAACTTTGAGGTGAAGATGTTGCCACGATCTGAAGAAATCATCTGCGGAATGCCGTGCAGAGAGACAATCCGAGAGGTATATAGCTCTGCCAATTGAGCTGATGTGATGGATTCTTTGATAGGAAGGAAATGAGCCACTTTAGTGAGTTTGTCTATGACAACGAAGATAGCATCATTGCCATGCTTGGACTTTGGAAACCCAGTCACGAAGTCCATCTCAATATGGTCAAACTTCCATTCTGGAATGGCAAGAGGTTGGAGGAGACCAGCTGGTCGTTGGTGTTCTGCCTTCACTCTTCTGCAGACATCACATTCATTCATGAACTGAGCAATCTCACGCTTCATTCGAGTCCACCAATATGACTGCTTGAGGTCATGGTACATCTTTGTACTTCCAGGGTGGATAGAGAGGAGTGAATTGTGAGCCTCATTCATAATGACTTTACGAAGATCACCTTTAGGCACAACAATGCGATCCTCGAAGAATAGAGTATCCTTGTCATCAAGGCGATAGCACTTGTACTTAGGTTGACTCTTGGCAATCCCAATATTCACCTTCTTCACCATAGCATCAAGAAGTTGAGCCTCGCGAATTTGATGTTCCAAAGTAGGAGAGACTTGGAGGTTGGCCAGAAATCCTTGAGGAACAACTTGCAGATTGAGTTTGCCGAAAGCTTCACAAAGCTCGGGTTGGTAAGGCTTGAGAATCAAACTGTTGCAGTAAGCCTTCCTGCTCAATGCGTCAGCAATTACATTGGCCTTGCCTGGAGTATATTCGATACTCGGATTATACTCTTGAATCATTTCGACCCAACGAGTCTGCCTAAGGTTGAGATTAGGCTGAGTGAAGATGTACTTGAGACTCTTGTGGTCAGTGAATATGTCCACTTTTCGTCCCAATAAGAGATGTCTCCAAGTTAAAAGAGCATGAACAACTGCCGCCAACTCGAGGTCATGAGTGGGGTAGTTCTTCTCATTGGGCTTCAACTGGCGAGAGGTATAAGCCACAACTTTCTTCTCTTGCATCAACACTGCACCAAGACCTTGAAGGGAAGCATCACAGAAGACCTCGAATGGTTTGGATTCATCAGGAGGAGTCAGAACTGGAGCAGTGACTAATTTCTCTTTCAGGGTGTTGAAAGCGATGTCACATTCAGGAGACCAGACGTACTTCACATGCTTCTGGAGAAGGTTGGAAAGAGGCTTCACGATCTTTGAAAAGTTATCAACGAACCTTCGACAATAGCTTGCAAGTCCAAGGAAGCTGTGGAGTTGCTTCACGTTCTGAGGTGGTTCCCAATTCACAATTGCAGACACCTTCTCAGGATTCACAGCAATACCCTTGGCAGAGATGATATGCCCAAGATAGAGAACCTCATCGAGCCAAAACTCGCACTTTGAAAACTTGGCATAGAACTGATGTTCTCTAAGCTTATCCAGCACCAAACACAAGTGCTTGGCATGATCCTCCTTGTTCTTGGAAAAGACCAAAATGTCATCGAGGTAGACCAAGATGAAGTCATTTGTGTAGGCATTGAAGATGAAATTCATCATGTGAGAGAATGTTGGCGGAGCGTTGACGAGGCCGAAAGACATGACAGTGTATTCATATGAACCATAGCTTGTTCTGGAAGCTGTCTTGGGGATATCTTGCTCATGAATGCAAATCTGGTGATAGCCCATATAGAGATCAAGCTTGGATAATACTTGAGCACCTTTGAGTTGTTCAAACAGCTTGTTGATGTTGGGAAGTGGGTACTTGTTCTTTACAGTCTTCTTGTTCAATGGAGGGTAGTCGACACAAAGTCGGTTCGTTCCATCCTTCTTCTTCACAAAAAGAACTCCACAACCCCACGGAGAAGAGCTAGGTCGGATGAGACCCATTCGCTCTTGAATATCGAGTTGCTTCTTTAGCTCCTTCAACTCTTCAGGTCCAAGCTTGTAAGGACGTTTGCAAACAGGTTCCGTGCCAGGTTCAAGATCGATGACAAATTCAACTGGCCGGTGCGGAGGCATTCCTGGAAGCTCTTCTGGAAAGACGTCTTGATATTCGCAAATGACTGGAATTTGAGAGATGGCATCTAGCTCGCCCTTCTCATTGAGAGAAAACAATCGAACGGTATCATCCCGAGCGGAAAAGACGATAACATCCTCAGACGAATGAGTCAATTGAATCTGCCTGGCAGCACAATCAAGGCGAGCCTTGTGCTTAGAAAGCCAGTCCATTCCAAGAATAAGATCAATATCCGAGTTACCAAGGACCATTGGAGAAGAAAGAAACTTATAGTCGCCTAACGTGATAGTAACATCCGGAGCCATCATTTTGGTGTTCATGAACAAACCCGGAGAAGAAACCGCTATCGGCTTAGGCAAATCAACAATATGCACATCATGCATGGATGCAAAAGGCTTCGATAAGAATGACAAAGATGCGCCAGTATCAAAAAGAACTCTTGCAGGAATATCGTTAACAGGAAGGTTACCCATAATCACATCTGACGAGTCCTCTGCCTGAGCTGTATTCATCATGTTGATCTTAGTAGACTTGGGGTTATGCTTGACCACTGCGGTGCTGGCAGATCTCACAGGAGGAGGAGGGAGACGCCTCTAATTGAAGCATTTGTTGGCATAGTGACCCTTCTGTTGGCACTTGTTGCACGTGACCTCTGAAAGCGGACAGTGATACAGAGCACTTGATCTTGAAGCTTGAGACGAAGTCTTGTTCTGAAAGCCTAGGTTGGGTGGGTGGAAAGATCCACTGCCACCTTTGCTCTTCTGCTGATAAGGCTGACGGAACGGAGGAGGAGGCAGCCAATACTTTTGCTGCTTAGCCACTTGAGTTGAGGAAGAAGGAGTTGCATCTCTGACTCGCTTCTTGGAAGCATCACACTTCAGTTGGACAGCCTCTTGCTTCATTGCCATGTTGTAAAACTCATCGTACTTCTTGGGCTCAAAAAGGACGAGAGCTAGCTGGAGTTCTTCTCTGAGACCACCCCTGAACTGATAAATCATGCTCTTCTCATCAGGGACGTCTTGCTTAGCGAAATGGGCGAGCTTCTGAAACATGATGTTGTACTGGTAAACAGACATAGTGCATTGCTTCAGGTTGCGGAATTCCTCACGCTTCTTTCAACAACACTCTGAGGAATGTGATGAGCTTTGATGTCTTGACGGAATTCATCCCAGGTAATCACACGGCCTCCTCTGGAATCTTTGTACTGCTGAAACCATTTTGCAGCTTGGTCTTTGAGTTGGAAGGAGGCAAACTTGACAAAGTCCTCAGGCCTGACGTTACTACACTAGAAATGCTTGCATATGTCCATGAGCCAATCATCAGCGTCTGAGGCCTCGACACAGTTGCTGAAGGTCTTTGGCTGGTTAGCAAGGAACTGGTTTAGTGTAGCATACTGATTCTGATTGTTGCCATGGCCTTGGTTGCGCTCTTGCAGAATTTGCATGATCAGTTGTGTGTTTGCATTGGTAGCGGCCATCACAGCTTGCCATGCCTCCGGAGGTGGAGGTGGTGGTGGCGGATCCTGATTCTGATTGTTGCCCTTAGCAGGAGCCATCCTGAAGAGGGTGACATCCATTAGCATATTGACAGACAAATATTTAAGCTGAATCCAATGGATAGAAATTGCAACATAAAGTCTTCACATCCGAACAAAATGAACGAATGAATTCCAATCAAACTGGTCAAATTTCCATAAATTGAGAAGCCACTTGAATAGAGGTAGAAGAAAAAACAACAAGGTATGGACAAGAACAAATACTTAGTGAGGATTACCCAATCCCAAACCAAATATCCGCGGAAGAAGAACTAGAGCTACAAGAATTCCCACCTATGAAACTCCCGAACCTTTCCGGTTATGCAATCATGTGTTGGAGATACAGGGGAAGCATAATATCTCACCCAAAGCTAGCAAATCCTACATCCAGCTGTATCCATCCTTCAACACATAACTAAGAAACCTTCGGAAATCATTTACCTCAACCTTCGAAAAGCATCCGTTATACAAGTTATGGCAATACTCCCGAACTCCCGCCCTAGTACTGGGTGGCGTCGAGGTTATCTCACCAACAACTGCATAAAAGAGATTTTCGATGTCGGCGAAACTCAGGTATTCCAGAATCTCAACGATAAAATTGTGACGACAACACCTCGGAGCTCAACTCCTCGGGACACTGCCACAACCCCTAAATGTCAGGAGGCACCAAGAACAATGTTCTCGTCACAAAACCATCGAACGATTCCAAGATACCCGCGTGATCCTAAATTTTTTTAGTGAAATTTGAGAAGAGAAGAGTCAAAACTCTACGTCAGGATGCCTCACCAGAGCGATGAAGGGACTGAGGAGTAAAAAGAATTCCTAACTCTCCGATATATATAATCCTAAATGACTCAAAACATTTTTCTGGACTCAACAACGCCAACGATTCGATCAAGCAGGGGCTCCTAAGGTCGGGGAAGGCTCTGATTACCAACTTGTAACGCCCTCGATGTGGCTATATCTCCTACGTGTCGAAGCACAACTTAGAGGCATAACCGCATTGAAAGCAATGTCGCAAGTGAGGTAATCTTCGCAAACAACCCATGTAAATAAATAAAGGGGAAAGGTACATAGTTGGCTTACACTCTCCACGTCACACAAATACATAAATAAGTCATTACATTCATCCAATACACTCAGGGTCCGACTACAACACCAAAATAAAGATCTACCCCCAAATGCGACAAAGTCCCCGATCGCCCCAACTGGGCACCACTACTGATCATCTGGGAAAGACACGTAGTAACGACGAGAGTCTTCATCAAACTCCCACTTGAGCTCGGTCATATCATCTGGAACGGTAACATCGGTCCCTGCATCTGGTTTTGAAAGTAAACTATGAGTCACGGGGACTCAGCAATCTCACACCCTCGCGATCAAGACTATTTAAGCTTATAGGTAAGGTAAAGGTGTGATGTGGAGCTGCAGCAAGCGACTAGCATATATGGTGGCTAACATATTCACAAAAGAGAGCGAGAAGAGAAGGCAAAAGTACGGTCGAACAACTATGATCAAGAAGTGATCCTAGAACAACCTACGTCAAGCATTACTCCAACACCGTGTTCACTTCCCGGACTCCGCCAAGAAGAGACCATCACGGTTACACATGCGGTTGGTGCATTTTAATTAAGTTAAGTTTCATGTTATATACAACCGGATGTTAACAAATTCACATCTACCCATAACCGCGGGCACGACTTTCTAAAGTTCAAATCCCTGTAGGGGAGTCCCAACTTAGCCCATCACAAGCTCTCACGGTCAACGAAGGATATTCCTTCTCCCAAGACAATCCGATAGACTCGGCATCCCGGTTACAAGACATCCTCGACAATGGTAAAACTAAACCAGCAACACCACCCAGATGTGCCGACAAATCCCAATAGGAGCTGCACATATCTCGTTCTCAGGGCACACGGATGAGCAAGATGTCGGGTAGGCCAGCCCAGAGTTTCCCCTGGTAGCCCCGGACATCGCTCAGTTGGACCAACACTTAGAGAAGCACTGGCCCCGGGGGGGGGGGGGTTAAAATAAAGATGACCCTTGAGTCCGCGAAACCCAAGGGAAAAAGGCTAGGTGGCGAATGGTAAAACCAATGTTGGGCATTGCTGGAAGAGTTTTTTTCAAGGCGAACTGTCAAGGGGTTCCCATTATAACCCAACCGTGTAAGGAACGCAAAATCCGGGAACATAACACCGATATGACGGAAACTAGGGCGGCAAGAGTGGAACAAAACACTAGGCAAAAGACCGAGCCTTCCACACTTACCAAGTATATAGGTGCATTAAGATAAACAATATAATATAGTGATATCCCAACAATAAACAATGTTCCAACAAGGAACGATCTCCAAGCTTCACCTGCAACTAGCAACGCTATAAGAGGGGCTGAGCAAAGCGGTAACATAGCCAGACAACGGTTTGCTAGGACATGGTGGGTTAGAGGTTTGGCATGGCACAAATGGAGGCATGATAAGCAAGTGGTAGGTATCGTAGCATAGGCATAGCAAAAGAGCGAGCATCTAGCAAGCAAAGATAGAAGTGATTTCGAGGGTATGGTCATCGTGCCTGCAAAGTACTCAGAGTTGCCTTGATCCTCGTAAGCGAACTCAACGGGCTCCTCATTCACGAACTCGTCTCCCGGCTCTACCCAAACAAGAACAACAAGCAAAAGGAGCACAATCAACCACGTGCAATGCTCAAGCAACATGATGCAAACATGGTATGATATGTGGGATGCGATATGTGATGCATATTCATGATTTGCAAAGGAATGATTGGACCTGGCCTCAACGTGGAAATCCAATAGTGCCACTATAAAGGTGAGTTGATTTCGGTCGAAATTGATATAAAGATCACCGGAATCGGATGCACGGTTTGGAAATGGCAAGCAAAACAAATATGGCACCGGTCTGCGATAAACAACAAGTAGCCATCTAAATGCATCAAGATAAATATGCTACAGCACTCAAACATGACAACAAAATACATGGCAGGGATCCACTCATGAAGCTTGCCAAAATATGAACATTGAGCTACGGCTAATTCATCCATTAACAGGTTCAAACAAGCATGGCAAAAGTGCAAATGATAACAGGTTTCAGACTTAATGAAATTAACACAAGTCTGAAATTTTATCATCAGGAAGGAAACTTTAGAGCATGAAAACTACAATCTACAGGAACATATCATGGAAAAGCAAGGCATGGCATGAAGCTACTCAAAGCACATAACAAAAGTCCCTTAGTGACCTTGAGCCAAAAGGGATCAGAAAATACAATTGCAAGCATGTGAACATAGCAAAAACATAAACAAATTCAGACTTAGTGAAAAACTGGAGCATGCAAAACAGTTAACGAGTAGGCATATTTACGAGCTTGATGCACTCACTACAGAGCATGGCATGACAAACTAAGCATACACCCATCTAGAAGACATGGCATAGAAGGTAGACATGGCAAGAAAAACAACATAGCATGCACGGATCAATAGCAACATCCTCGGCAAAATCACTAAACATGTCAACAATCTGCCAGGATCATTTTATAGCAAAAGTAGAGCTCGATTGACTCAAGCTAGGGTGCTCCATAATTGCAAAAAGACATGGATGGATAGAGCACCACAATGTTAACAAAACATCCTTACTGATCATCCTCAAAAGAGACACGCATCACTAGGAAACAACATGAACATATGGCATAAAAACAAAACAGGACAAGGACTTAGTGAAATTCTAAGTCCCTGAAATCAACATCATTGAGTAAGCTACTTTGCATGCTTGTGCTAGTCACCACAAAGATCAAAAAAAAATACATGGCATACACCCCTGTAAAGATGGCATGGCACTCTACGAAACACATGTAGAGCTCAGGATCATAGCATGCACACATTAATCATGGCAAAAATGACAAAAGGCCATTTGCTGAAACATATCTGAAATATTCCTCACATAGCCCTCTTCCAACAGCATTTCGGGCATCAAGATGAGCTCAAATGAAAATGATGCAATGAGATGAAATGATGTACTCGTCGAGACGAACATTTTGATATGCTACACACACGAATCGGAGCTACGGATGCAGAGTTATGGCATGATGAACATTGCAAAACAATACTGGGAATTAGGGTTAAAGTCAACCCTAGCGGATCTCATATCCAGATCCGGATCACACGGAAACCGAGGTGCTCGCCGGAGTTACTATAGCTGGCCGGAGTTGTCGCGGGGCGTCGCCGGACTTGGGGATCCGGCCGGAGCTTGCCGGGGCGGCGAGGAGGCGGCGCCGGCACGGCGAGGTGGCTGCGGACGCGGCGGCCGGTCGCCAGAGAGGCGGAGTGGCG